>NC_081431.1:68657803-68700303 GCF_949786415.1 Peromyscus eremicus
TTTATTAATTGTTGTTCTTAGTGCCTGTGCTATCAGTGTTCCAAGTTCAGAAAGTCTTTTCCTGTGCCAGTGAGTTAAAGCCCATTTCACATTTTCTCTTCTATAAGATTCATGGTATCTGGCTTTATATTGAGGTCTTTGATATATTTGAAGTTGAGTTTTGTGCATGGTGATAAATATGTATCTGTTTGCATTCTTCTATGTGCAGCCATTCATTTATGAGCACTATTTGTTGAAGATAGTATTTTTTCAGTGTGTGCTTCTGCCTTCTTTATTTTGAAAAAAAATAGGTTTCCATAGGTGTATAGATTTATGTCTGGGTCTTCAACTTGATTCAATTGATCAACATGTCTACTTTTATGACAATATCATGGATACTGTTTTCCCTGACTACAGTTCTGTAATATAACTTGAAATAGAGTATGATGATAACTCCAGAAGTTCTTTTATTATTCAAGGTTGTTTTACCTACTTGTTTTATTTGTGTTTGATTCTCTGTGTGTGTGTCTCTCTCTCTGTCTCTCTGTCTTTCTCTCTCTCTCTCTCTCACTCTTTCTGTATGTATGTGTGTTTCCATATAAAGCTGGAAATTGTCCTTTTAAGATCTGTAAAAATTGTGTTGGAATTTTGACAGGGATTGCATTGAATTTGTAGATTGCTTGCTTTTGGTAGAAGGATCATTTAATATGTTAATTCCACTGATCCATGAGCATGGGATATCTTTCCTTCTTCTGATATCTTCTTCAGTTTCTTTCTTCAGGCGCTTAAAGCTTTTATCATACAAGTGCTTCCCTTACTAGGTTAGACTTACCCCAAGATATTTTATTGTTTCAAACTATTATGAAAATTATGATTTCTTTCTCAATTCCATTTGTTCTTTCTATATACAATGGCTACAGATTTTTGTGTGTTAATTTCCTGAAAGTAATTAAAATCCTGAAAGTGTTTATCAGTTATAGAAGTTTTCTGGTGGATTTCTTAGTCTTTTATGTATAAAGTCATATTATCTGCAAATAAAAATACATTGACTTCTTCCTTTCTGTTTGTACCCCTTGATCTCCTTCAGTTGTCTTATTGCTCTAGTTAAGACTTTAAGTAGAATATTGAATTTCTATGGAGAAAGTATACATTGTCTTATTCCTCATTTTTTGTTTGTTTTTTTGAGACAGGATTTCTCTGTGTAGCATTGGCGCCTTTCCTGGAACTCACTCTGTAGCCCAGATTGGCCTCGAACTCACAGAGATCTGCCTGCCTCTGCCTCCCGAGTGCTGGGATTAAAGGCATGTGCCACCACTGCCTGGCTTAACTCCTCATTTTAATAGAAGTGTGTTGACTTTCTTGCTATTTAGGTTGAAGTTGGCTGTGGGCTTGCTAAATTCTCTTTATCATGTTGAAGTATATTTGATGTATCTCTAGTCTCTCCAGTACTTTTATTAGGAAGGGATGTTGTATTTTGCCAAAGGCCTTTGCTGCATCTAATGAGATGATCATGTGTTTTTTTGTTGTTGTTTTTTTTGTTTTTTGTTTTTTTTTCTTTCGATCTGTTTATATAGTGGGTTACCATATTTTGGCACATCCATGAACCTCTGGAATGATTCCAGTTTGATCATGATAGATAATCTATTTGAGTTGTTCTTGGATTAAGTTCACAAGAATTATATTGAGAATTTGAACATTTTTGTTCATGAAGGGTCTATAAGTTTGTTGTTGTTTTGGGGTCTTTGTGTGGTTTAAGTATCAGGGTAAATGTGACTTCATAAAAAAGAATTAGGAAATATTCCTTCAGTTTCTAATTTGCAGAAAAATTTGAGGAATATTGATGTAATTCTTTGAAGGTCTGGTAGAATTCTCTGCTGAACACTTCTAATCTTGGGTGGTTTTGGTTGGGGAACTTTTAATTTCTGCTTCTGTTTCACTAGAGTTATGAGTCTGTTCAAGTAGCTTATTTGTTCCTCATTTAACTTTGGTAGGTCATGTATATCAAGAAATTTATCCATTTGTTTTAAATTTTCTAGTTTAGTGGAGTACATGATTTTAAAGTATGTTCTTTTGATTCTTTGGACTTCCTTGGTGTCAGGTGTAATGTCCCCTTTCCTTTATAATTTTCTTGATTTGAAACTGTTGTCTACATCTTTCAGTTAAATTGGCCAAGAGTTTACAAATCTTGTAGATTTTCTCCAAGAACCAACTCTTCAATTTATTGCTTCTTTGTGTTGTTTTTTGTAGTTGTTTGTTTGTTTCTATTTCATTTATTTCAGCTCTGGGTTTGATTATTTCTTGCCATCTACTCTTTTGGGATGTTATTCTTCCTGTTGTTCTAAAGCTTTCAGGTGTGCCACTAAGTTGCTAATATGAGCTATCTCTAACTTTTTGATGTAGGCACTTAGTGCTATGAGCTTTCCTCTTAGCACGCCCTTCACTGTTTCCCATGGGTTAGGGTAAGTTTCATTTGTATTTTCGTTCAGTATAAAAAGCTTCAATTTCTTCTTGATTTCTCTCATGTCCCATATTTCATTCAGTAGTGAGTTGTTTAGTTTCCATGAATGAGTCTATGTACTTTCAGTTTTTATTGATATGCAGGTCTGATCCATGGTGGTCAGATAGTATGCAGGATGTTATTTAATTTTTTTTATCTGTTGAGATTTGCTTTATATAGAGTAAGTGGTGAACTTTGGAGAATATTTTGTTAGATTCTGAAGGGAAAGTATATATATATATAATGTTCTATAAATATCTGCTAGGTCCTTTTGATTTATGATGTTTAACACCAGCATGTTCATTTGCTTTTGTCTGGGTGACCTGTCTGTTGGCAAGAGTGGGATATTGAAGTCACCCACTATCACTGTGTAGGGGTCAATATATGATTTTAGCTAAAGTCATGTTTCTTTTATGAACTTGGGTACTCTTGTGTTTGGTGCATAAATGTTTAGAATTACAATGTCCTCTCAGTGGATTTTTCCTTGATGAGTATGGAGGTGTCCTTCCCTGACTCTTCTAACTAGTTTTGGTTTGAAATCTATTTTGTCAGATATTAAAATAGCTGTATCTGCTTGCTTCTTGAATCCATTTGCTTGGAATACTTTTTTCCCACTCTTTTACCTTGAGGTAATATCTATCCTTGATGGTGAATTGTGTTTCTTCTATGCAGCAGAGAGAGAGCTATTCTTTTTCTTTCTCCTTTTTTTATAAAGAGATTTTCTATTCATTTTACATATCAACCACAGATTCCCCAGTCTTCCCTCCTCCTACCCCTCAGCCTTCCCCCTTTAACCCACCCCCCATTCTCATCTCCTCCAAGGCAAGGTCTCCCATGGGGAGTCAGCAGAGTCTGGTATATTCAGTTGAGGCAGGTCCAATACCCCTCCTCCCTGCACCAAGGCTGCACAAAGTGTCTCATCATAGGCACTAGGTTCCAAAATGCCAACTCATGAACTAGAGACAGGTCTGGTCCCACTGCCTGGAGTTAATACCAATACTCTTCAAATTGTTCCACACAATAGAAACAGAAGGAATGTTACCAAACTCCTTTTATGAGGCTACAGTTACTCTGCTTCCAAGCCAAACAAGGAGCAACAAAGAAAGAGAATTACAGACCAATCTCCCTCATGAACTTTAATACAAATATATTCAATAAAATATTGGCAAACAGACTCCAAGAACACATCAAAAAATCATCCACCATGATCAAGTAGGCTTCATCCCAGAGATGCAAGGTTGGTTCAACATACAAAATTCTGTCAATGTAATATACCATATAAACAAACTGAAAGAAAAAAAACCACATGATCATTTCATTAGACGCTGAAAAGGCCTTTGGCAATTTATAGCAAGCCAGCAGCCAACATCAAAGTAAATTGAGAGAAACTCAACGCAATTCCACTAAAGTCAGGAACAAAACAAGGCTGTCCACTCTCCCCATATTTATTCAATATAGTACTTGAAGTTCTAGCTAGAGCAATAAGACAACAAAAGGAGATCAAGGGGATACAAATTGGAAAGGATACAAATTGGAAGTCAAACTTTCACTATTTGCAGATGATATGATAGTATTCATAAGTGACACAAAGAATTCTACCAGGGAACTCCTACAGCTGATAAACTCCTTCAGTAATGTGGCAGGATACAAGAATAACTCAAAAAAATCAGTAGCCCACCAATTACAAATGACAAAAGGGCTGAGAAAGAAATCAGAGAAGCATCACCCTTTACAATAGCCACAAATAATACAAAATACCTTGGGGTAACTCTAACTATTCTTTCAAAATCTATTAGTTCATGACATTTTATTATTAATATTGCTTTTAATCATTGATATGAGAATTATTAATGAACAATGTTATTGATTCCTATTCCTTGTATTGTTGGTGTGAGTGTTTCTCCTTTAGACTTTCTGTTCTTGGATTCTTTATTTTGTGTGTGTGTGTGTGTGTGTGTGTGTGTGTGTGTGTGTGTGTGTGTTCATGTGTGCATGTGCATGCACACTGAATATCTTCAGACTGACTTTTTCCTTCTGTAGATCACTTTTTCTAGGTGTGTTGATGGGATAGATATACTTAGTGACCAAAGTTGTCTATTTGCTACTGCACTGATGGTCAGTGGAATTCAAAGCAAGCCCCAAAACCAAAATAACTGCCCCGAAGGACTGACACATGGCAGATTCATTAAGAATACAAAAGCAATTTTTGTTCCTATAATGGCCAGAAAGTAGGATTAACATATCCACTACACAAAAAATAAAATAAACAAAAACAACAGACTGAAATTAGAAAACAAATTAGCTTTCTATCCTCTTTCATGACTCATGTCCTTTTGCCTACATTCCATCCTTCCTAATCACCTAATAGTACCCTTTCGTGGTCTCCTTTCTGAATTCTGTACTTTATGCACACATACACCTGTTAACACATATGCGTTATAGGCTAGAAACTGCCTATGAGAAAGTACATCCTTGTTGTTTCATTCTGAGTTTGAGTCATCTTGCTTAATATTATGTTTCCTTGGTCATCCACTTCCCTGCAAATTTCATGATTCCCTTTTGTTTCACCTGCTTTCCTTGGGCAATGTCTATGCTGTCTTTTCTCATGTGTATGTGCAGTCACCACCTCGTGCTATTGATTTCAGTTCTGACTCCATACAGTTATGTTACTGCTGAGCAGTTAATGATGCCTCTGGCTGTCCAGTGCACATTACCACTGAGAGCAAGCATCTGTAACATTGACCTTCTCTGCTCCTGCAAACCTGCTCTTTCACCATCAGTATCCATTCTAGACTGTTGATATTTTACCCTGACATCCCCTTCTTTTACATATGCTCCATTACTAAATTGAATCATCTTAATGTTGGCTTGCTCACTGATTATTTAAAATATTGGAACATACCCAACCTGTGGTTCCAGGTACAGGTCTGCTATGTGAATACCTGGATAGATGTGCACATCTATTCACCACAGTTAAGGCACTGACAACAGACAAAAGAAATGATTTCACCAAATGTATCTTTTCAGGAAACAAAGTTTCTGTTTCATTATTTGTGATGTTTCTTTAATTGATTTCTTCCCTTGTGTTAATTGTTTTCTTTCAAGTTTACTAATTGTGGGTTTGACTTGTTTGTATTTTCCCAAGTTCTTCAGATGCAGCATTAAAATAATGATTTACATCTTCTTTAATTTTTAGTTTTGGGAATCAGCTGTCTCTTCTCCTTAGAACTGTCTTTCTTAGCTGTACTCCAAAACTTGGGCTAACTTGTATTTTCATACTAATTCAAGGATAGTTTTTTTTTTTTGTTTGTTCGATTGGTTTGGTTTGGGTTTTTGTGTTTGTTTGCTTGCTTGCTTGCTTGACTGGTTGATGATTTTTATCCTGATTTGGCCTGCTGGTGGTCCAAACTCTATTCAGTGGTTCAGTCTCTATTTTTCTGTGTGGTTTCTTTATTTTCTGTTGTTGTTGGTTTCTTATTTTACTCTACTCAGATCTCAAGAGGTACAGGAGGATATTGAAATATATAATGCTGTGCTTTTCTTGTCTTTCAGACTTTCTGCTAGAAAGTAATTTGGATGAGTTTTCCACTGCTAATCATTTTGTGTTTTATTCTTACAGCTTTCCATATTTTTTTTTCTGTGTCTTAGCAATTTATCTGTGATGTGGCAGGGAAATTATTTCTTGTCTGTGTCTCTTTGGAGTTCCAAATGCCAACTGCTCTTTAACATCCAACCACCTACACACATAACCCTCATATTTGAGAAATTTTCTGCTACAATTACATTGAATAAGATTTTTTATGCCTATAGTTTATATCTTGGCTCCTTCTCCTTGCTCAAAGATTCTTAGGTATGGTCTCATGACTGTGTTCCAGAGTTCTTGAATGTTGTGACCATGATTTTTCTACATTGCTGTGTGAGTGTACCATTTCTTCACATTGGCTGTGTGTGAGTGTACTATTTCCTCACATTGGCTTGATTTCTGATAATATTTCCTTTGCTTTATCTACTGCATTTCTGCTTGAGATTTGTATTTCTAATGCTTCCATTATTTTATTAGGTTTCTTCTTATGTTTGTATTCTTGCTTTCTTCATCCTTTTTGGTGTTATTCTCCTTAACGTTGCTGATTTTCTCATTACTTTATCATCTAGATCTTGAAAAAATCTTACTCATTTCCATTTTTATTTCCAAGTTATTTGCCTAGTATTTTTACCATTTCTGTATATTGGTTGGGTTGTTGAGACAGTATAAGTAGATACGGGAGTTATATCGGCTTGATTTTTTAAAAAAGCCTTGTTTCCACCTTGTAATTTAGACATATGTGTGGGTGGATACCTCTTTCAGATTTGTTGTTCTTGCTGGTTCTGTTGTTATTGTTTTTTACTTAGTGGAAGTCTTTGAGTGTGGAGGCTCCTCTTGGAGTTTGACCTGGGACTGCTACTCAAAAAGAATTGAAAGAAACCAGTTGTAATTAAAGCAACAATTCAAAAACAAACAATATATTTAAATATAATAAAAATGGATATATTACTATTCACTGAATAAGGTTAAACAAGAGGAGCCAGGCATGATGGTGCGTGCTTATAATTCCAGTACTTGCAGAGCAGAGGCAGGCAGATATACATGGCCAGCCTCATATACAGAGTGAATTCCAGGAGAGACAAGCTACCTAAAGAGACCCTATAAAAAATAGGGTTAAACAAGAACAAAAAAATGAGATGCTTTTGAGTTACATTAAAAATTAATGTTTAACAATTAAATGGCAGATAGAGAAAGGAAAAAAGGAGAAGCGGCCTGACCAGAGAAACAGAAACTCTATATGAGATGAAGGTATTGTAAATAATATTAAGTAAAGAAATAAAATAAATGCGGAGAAAGACCACAACCGTGTAGCCACAAGTTTCTCCAGTCCCACCCGTCCCCGTTGTCCCATAGCTGCTTATAAAATAATTACACAGAGGCTTACATTAAGTACCAATTCTATGGCCTATTGGCTCAGACTTCTTGCTAGCTAGCTTTTACGATGTAACTCAGCCTGTTTCTATTAATCTATATATTTTGCCATGTGACTTCGCAGCTTACCAGTACTTTCATATCTTGCTTCTCTTGGTGGAAGCTCACAGTGTCTGCCCCACTCTCTTTTCTTCTCCTCTCTATCTGTTTGGAATGTACCACCTAATCTTATTTTGCCTTACTGCTGTGGATATTGCTCTGTATAAATAAACACTGATTGGCCAATAGCTAGACAGGAAGTTTAGGTGGGACTAACAAAGAAGAGAACTGAGGGAACAGGAAGGCAGAGGGACACACTGCCTACAGCTGCCACCAGGACAAGGAAGATGTAAGGTACCAACAAGCCATGAGCCACGTGGCAAAGTATAGATTAACAGAAATAGGCTAAATATAAGAGTAAGAGCTAGATAATGATAGGCCTGAGCCAATGGCTAAGCAGTTTAAATAATGTAAGAGTCTGTGTGTTTATTTTGTAAGTGGGCTCCGGGACTGGCAGGACTTGGCTGGAGCTGGAGAGAAATTCTCCAGCTACACCTTACCATTGGTCAAACAGCTTTATTTATCAACCAATCAGAGCAACACATATTCATAGCATACCAAAAGACATCCCGAAGCACTTGCCCTTTTCTGTCTAATCTAAAAGGAAGGTTTTAACTTTAACAAAATAAAATTACATATAACAAAGCAGTTATCAAGCAAGAATTACAGTCACAATATCTAGTCTATTTATATTTGGCAAAATTAGAGAATATTCTACTATCTATCCTATTTTTGTGAGTCTAAAGTTTTATATCTAATTTATCTTTTATCATGACTAAGGAAAGCTATAATTATAAGAATCTAGTCTTCAACTCCATCAAAGACTCTAGAAGGATATAATATTACCTAAGTAAACAGGAAGTTCATTGTAAGCAACTTCCAAAGTTCTAGAAATGACAGAAACATCAGGCTGCCTGGACAGTCATCCAAATTTCCTCTGTAACATTGGGGCATCTATCTTCAGCCTACAGGCCTATAGTCTCTGGCATAGCTTTCAGTGAAGCAGGAAATTTTAAGGACAGTTCTGCCCATTCTGGCAAAGTTCATCAGTTATTTCTCCCCATGTCCTGTAGAATATCTATCTGGCAGTTTCTTCTGTATAGCAGGAACCTGAAGGACCATCTCACCTTGCAAAGTTCAGTGGTCACCTTCCTATGAGTCCTGCATGTTCAATTTATACAGCATCCTGTCAAGCAGTTGAGGCAAGGGCACGTTTTTGCCCTGTGGCTAACTTTTGCCACAAAGAAAGCAAACTCCGCCGGGTGGTGGTGGCGCACGCCTTTAATCCCAGCACTTGGGAGGCAGAGCCAGGGGGATCTCTGTGAGTTCAAGACCAGCCTGGGCTACCAAGTGAGTTCCAGGAAAGGTGCAAAGCTACACAGAGAAACCCTGTCTCGAAAAACCAAAAAAAAAAAAAAAAAAAAAAAAAAAAAAAAAAAAAAAAAAAAAAAAAAAAGAAAGCAAACTCCATGATGAGTTTCTTTGATGCCTATCATCCTTTCTAAAGTAATTGGTGCTGCTAGGAGCAGACATGTTTCACTGACCAGGAAAGTCTAAATTCTTAAAATATTTTAAATGCCATATTCTGTAGGTCTCTGAAGTGTTTGAAGGTTATCTACCTAATTGAAATATATCTATGTATACCTAGAAAACTTAACTAATATGACTATAAGTTTGATTATCATAGATGACTAATTATTAATCTGTATTTCTTAATTATACATTATAATTTTAAGTGAGTTACATAAACATAGTACCTTAAACAAGAGTAGAAATATATAGAGTACAACAAAATTAACTATAAATTTGTATCAATAAACTAAAATCCATAGCAGTGTAAAACATTTTAAACAAGTTGTTTCTCTTTAAAAGTAGATTCAATATTCTACTCTTTTATCCTATCATATCTATATCCTCTTTTCTTCTTTAGAACTAGGTTGAATTTATAATCAACCTCCTTTAAATAAAATAAATATTTATAAACAATATTTTGGGAATTTGTGCAAATAAAAATAGACATTTATAAACAATATTATGTGAATTTGTGCATAGCTTCTCATACCACTTTCTGCTGGTTGGGGGTGCTGACAATCTTATGGGGATCCTGAGAAAATGAAGAATTATAGTTAAATCTTGGCTTGTAGCAGTCTGTGAGGCTGTATCAACTTTTCAGCGGGTCTTGGCTCATCAAACCATATAAGCCTGGACATAATCCACAGGTTCTCATCTTCTGTGGAAACAAAAGCAGAACCTCTTTTCCAAAGCAACATATCCTTAGACATAAATTTTGAAGTCAAGATACCTTTAAAATATACATATTGCTTTAAATGAGTAGTCTCTGCAATCAATGTCTCTCTGTAGTTAAAAATCTCAAAGACAGTATAATAATATGCAGTATCCAGATTCTTGATGTAATTTTCATCTTTACATGGCTTAATTTTATATTACTTTTACTGTCTCTTTATTATCTATAATCCCTTTCTGATCATTGCTTTAAACTGCAGCATGGCTAGAACTGAAGCATCAGCACTCCTGGCTGCTGGCCCCACAACACTCCATTTTTCAACATAGCCTACGTACCATCAAGTCATGCTTACCTCTCCACTTCTGGGAAGCAGTATTAAGTAGTATGCCTGTGGTTTTGTTGTTGTTGTTGTTGTTGTTGTTATTTTTGAATAGGAGACCATGGTAAATGAAGACCACATGAGAATAAGAAGATGCCTGTGTTTTTAAGCCTGCGGCTGTGCTCCCAAGCTGCAGGCAGCAGCTGGTAGAAGACTCTTTGTATCGTGGCCTGGCCTGTCATAAATTACAGGAGTCTGCCATGTTGTCCCTGAAGCCTGCTGTGGCCAGGGGATGCATCTCTGTACTGCAAACCACCATGAGTAACATGAACTAGAAAGCTGCTCTTGGCACCATTTTAGAACCCTTTTTTAAAGCTTTCTCAGATGTTGAGTGGAAATTCTTGCTACAATGTTAGGCACCAAAATGTAGCTATAAGTTTCTCTGGTCCCACCTGCCCCCACGATCCAAAGCCACTGATAAAATAATTACACAGAGGCTTATATTAATTACCAATTTTAACTAGGCTTCTCACTAGCTAGCTCTTACAACTTAACTCAGCCCATTTCTAGTAATCTATGCATTGCTTCGTGGCTTCGTGGTTTCGTGGCTTACCAGTGCTTTCACATCTTGCTTCTCCTGGTGGTGGCTCACGGCATCTGCCCCACTCTCCTTTCTTCTCCTGTCTCCAGGTGGAATGTACTGCCTAACCTTATCCTGCCTCACCATTGGCCAAACAGCTTTATTTATCAGCCAATCAGAGCAACAAATATTCACAGCATACAGAAAGACATCACACAGCACAACAGAAACTAATATTTCTTCCTGGCTGAGAGAAGGATGGAGACTTTCCCTCAGGTCTGCCTTTTGAGAATTACTGAATGTGGGCTGGAATATGAGAGGCTGTTAACTGCTCTGAAGTACCCACAAATTATTCCAGAAAGGCTGCTTGTAGTCTGAGCCTCATCCTGACTTCTCAGTTGTTTCCTGCCCATGTTTTTCCTGCACACAGATGTGCTAAAGCAGTAGTCCTTAAAACCCTTCTCAAACATTGAACTAGCATCAAGGACACCATAGTTAGATGCCTTCTGAACCAGTGGAAATTTGTTACAGACAATTCCTTAGATATTCAGGCTTTTCCTCACATCTCTCTGGTCCTCTGAGGATATGTGGATCAGTCAGGTTAAACAGCTTCAGCTAGCTGTGCATGATAAGGAGCTCTGATAGATCCTGTCTATCCCAGTCCAAATGTTCACTACTGCAGAATCCCTGTTCATATTCACACACAGCTGGCCCATATCATCTTATCAGAGTTGGAGTAGAGCTCCCCTTGATGAGTTTGTTTATGGCTTCCTTCCTAACACAAGCAGATGATTATCTGTGAATATGAGTCCAAGTCACAGCCAGGTAGTTTCCTGTTAACCAGGGTAGTTTTTCAACTAGCTGTTTTATTGGAGGTGAGGAGGCCTTTAGGGCTTAGAGAAATAAAAGTTCAGGATCTGCAACTGGAAAGATGACCCAGTGGGTAAAGCATTTATTCTGGGTTAGTTTTGTTTCCCATTGTTGGGATAAAATACCCTGATGAAAGGAACGTAGGGGGAAAGTATGTGTTTTGTTTTTTATCACAATCCCAGGCTATTGTCCATCATTGTGGTCATGTCAAGACAGTAGGAACTTGAAGAAGCTAGTCACATCACATCCACAGTCAAGAGCAGAGGACAATGAATGAATATATTGTTTTAGTGCCACCAATAGTGGGTGAACCTTCCCACATCAATCAGTGTAACTGAGGCAATTCCTTGTAGATATGTCTTCAGGCTATCCTAATCTAGATGGTGCTCCATTGATATTCTTTTTCTATTTCATTCTAGATTGTGTCGATTTGACAACTAAAATGAATGTTCACATTGTGCAACCATGAGTTCTGAGTTTAATCTCTACAATTACATAAAAGTCAGATAATGACATGTATCTGTTATCCCAGTGCTCCCATGCTGATTTGGAGGCAAGAGACAGGAGAATCTCCAGAAATTCACAGACCAGCGAGTCTGAAGTACACAGGGATGAACAACAGAAGACCTTGTCTCAACAAGTTGGAAAGTGAAGACTGACATCAAAGATTGTCCTCTGATTTCCACACATGTACCATGTGCAGCATGATACAAGCATACCCGTATTCATATACAATAATTCACACACACACACACACACACACACACACACACACACACACACACACAGAGCATTTTATTTTTATTTGTCCTTGCTGAAGGTTTTTAACTGTAAGACTTCTAACATAATGGACCTCAATGGCGTCAGTAAGCATGCTTAGGAAGTATAGGGAGTCCTTTCTCCAGAATAAGCTGGTTGTTGTGTACGTAGGTCTCTCCTCTTAAACTTTGGTTTTGCTTATAGTCCTGATAGGACATTTTCATTTTCCTGTTGTTTTGTTGGCATTCTTCATGTGCCCCCCGTTTTTATATGAATCCAGATATATATATCTGATTTCTTTTTTTCTGTGTTGGGATTATATTTCTCTTTAGTTGATTTGCTGATCAATGAGACCATCTGATGTTTTACTTTAGATTTCTATAGATATAGGACAGTATTACATGTCTCAAAACTACCATAATTCTTTAATGTATTGAGAATAAAATAGGTTCTGTTAATACGTTCACCTGGGTGACAACATAAATTGGAATGATAAACTAATTCATTGTTAAAAAACTGATTCCTTTCCTTTTTTATTTATGTGCACCCACTCATGTGTATTTCCATGTAGATATGCACACAAGTGCCCAAGGAGGCCAGAAAATGGTGTGCAATCCCTTAGAGCCATAGTTACAGGCATTTGTGAGTTGCCTGACTTGGGTGATAGGATCAAAGCTTAGGCCCCCTGCAAGAAAAATAAGTTATTCTGCAATATTGAGCCATAGGGCTGGCAGCTAATTCTTAGGGAAGAAATATTTGAGGGCTGGGGAGGAGGCTCTGCAAGTAAAATACTCACCATGCCAGGGGGACCTGAGTTCAGATCTTCCAGAGTCATGTGAAGTCACACGTGGTAACCTCAATAATCCTATACACATATGAGAGGCAGGAAAGAGAGAAGTCTTAAAAGTTCATGGGACATCTAGCTTGGCATATGCAGTGATGAGTAAGAGAACCCATCTCAAACAAGGGAAAAAGCAGAAGAGCTGAGGTTGTTCTCTGACCTCCACATATGCACTGTGGCATGCATGTGCCTGTGTGCACATACTCTGTCTCTCTCTGTGTCCTTTCTGTCTCTTTCTCTCACACACATGCCTGTTACATACACACAAATTATATATATATATATATATATATATATATATATATATATATATATATATATAATATTGCTTATTTCCAAATAACATAAACCTTGTATACTACCAAAAACTGAGACAATTTTGAAAACATGATCTTCCTATTCTATTTCAAAACAGTTTGGTCACCATCCATGGGTAGGAAAACATTGATGGAACTGATGTGTGGTTTAAAATCGTCTCCATAACTTTGCTTGCCGAGTCCAATCAGTACATTAATACAGAGAATTTTCGTATTTGAACATTTCTTTGTTTGAACATTTCTTCTTGGATCACAGAGTAACAATTAACTTTTAAACTATTTTGGATGCCACTGCCAACACATCTTATTTGAGTCATCTTTTTAACTTAGTGTCAGCTCTCAGAACTTGAAATAAACATAAATACTGCAATTATCCTTGTATTATAAAATATTTCATTCTTAATGGTAGTAATTATTTTCAGTGACAAAATTTCAAATGCATGGTATTTTACTTGTCTTTGATAATAAATAGTCAATGCTTTATGACACATGGATAACACACTACACAGAAGATATCTAAATAGGAAAAATAAGAAAATGAGCCCCATTAATTTTAAAGTTTTTTTTCATTGACTTTGCTTCCACGTGGGCTTCAAATTTTTATATGCTGTTTACTTTGTATTACTTTTTAAACAATTATACCTATATGGGTATTTTGTGTGTATATATGTCTGTGCACCATGTATGTGCCTGATGGCTGCAGAGGCTAGAAGAAGGCATCAGTTCCTCTGGAACTGGAGCTATAAAATGTGTGTGTACCACCATGTGGGTGATGGAAATTGAACCCAAGTACTCTGAAGAGCACCCAGCATTTCTTAATGCCATGTATTTCTCCAGCACCTATTGTATACTTTTTTGATGGCATGAAAGAATCTTAGCACATTTGAATTTTGTTTACATAGTGGCATTCCCTTATGGAACCTTCAGGATTGGTAAACCAATCCAGCAGGTGGGTTTCTAGTTTCAGCAATGTGTCTTTAGAGGACTGTCATGTGTTTCTAGACAATCAGGAAATACTGGAGGTGAAGGTAGCTGGCTCTTGGCACCCATTAGCTTTTTTATTCTTTTCCTATCTGACCTGTTTGACCTCTTTCTTCAATGGAAATAAATGAAAACTAAAATAATCTATTTGTAGATTTTTCCTCTCTTTCTTTGGTAAGCTTTTTTAAATAAAGAAAAATAGATAATTTCCTAAAGATAATGAGTGCCTGCCTGTGAGAATGAGTACTTCATTGGTAGTGATGGTGCTGGTGTAATTATTATCATTATTATTATTTACACTAAAATACATTCATTACTTTTTATCTTTTTTTGCTAGGGGCAAAGTAATATTCAGTTTCTTTGACCTATGCAGAAAATTACATTCCTCATCTAGGACTTAGACATCCTTCTTCAAAGTTCTTATGTACAAAAATATCACACCAAGGACAAACATATTTTGGGAATACAAAATGTGTTTTCAGAAAACACATGTAGCAATGCCAGGAACTAAAATAGAATAGAAACTCATTTTAGAAAAAAATCCATTTAAAAAGACAGGGAGTATTTTCAGGAGTATCTCAGGAAGGAAATTCCAAAGGCTGAACCAAACAATAACTATTGCTGTTAGTTTATATGGCTCCGAAAATGTGGGTATACTATGTGGTTATTGATCATAGATTTGTAGAGTCACCTCTCTCTAGAAGCCTTCACCTGAGAGCTCTGGTATTAGTTAACAGCAAACATATCTCCTGACTCATCCAGTTGACTAAAGGGAAATCTATTTCCACTGCAGAGAAGAGAATGCCTGGTAGTGTTGGGAGGAGCCTGCTATCTGTACAACATGCAGCATGGTCTATGGCCCCATGCAGGGAACTGTAGCTGCTTGTCTTGTCCTTACTATTTAGGTTATAAGTAGTATTAGTAAAAGACAAGTCTTCTAAATACAAACATTAGGTTTTTTTATCTTGATAGAGAGGTGGTTAATAATACATTGGTAATTGTTTTAGTATTATGTGTTACCATAGACTCCTTTGAGACTATTATCAACCTGTGAAAAAAGAAAAATGCAAATAAGTACATAATGCCCCTTATTTGCATAGAAGTCTAGGGGCTGACTGCCCCAAAGCCCATTTAATCCAAGACTTCCAGACTCTGCTATTAGGAATCATTTCCTCCAAATGTCATGCTTTATGGGAAAAGAGTATTAGAGATGATCAGAAGTTCAAACACATGCTTTCAATGAACAATACCTAGTATTGCCAGTCAGGTAGCTCAGTGAGTAAATATGCTTGTCTCCAAACCCAACGACATGAGTTAAATCTCCAAAACACACATGGTGGAATGGGAGAGCCAACTCCTGCAAGATATCTGTCCTCTGACCTCCACAGGTACTCTGTGGCATTTGAGTATCCACTCAAAAGCAAAATATATAAATAAAATAGTCAAGAGATGGGAGGGGGGCCAAAAATGAATGTGTGTGCCTTTTTTCATCCTCAGTAACAATGTTAGAGTGTTCCGTTTTCTTCACATTCTTCTCCTTCTTTTGCATAGCTCACAACTTCTTCTTCCAGTATCTCTGCCTGTTCTTGAAAACAAAATGTTATTAGAATACAGACACACCCATGGGCTCATTCTAATCAGTCCTGGATGCTTTCACAGTAAACTGCATGTCAAACAGCAGACAGGCATCACTCATATAGTCTGAAACTTCCTTGACCCTATAGAGAAAAAGTTTTCCAAACCTAGCATTGCAGTCAGACATTTCTTCAGTCCTGCGTTGCCCAGCAGTCCAGATGAATCTCTCCTACCAGCGGTCCCACAGCCATTTATAAAATAATTACTCAGAAGTTATATTAATTATAAACTTTATGGCCTATGACTTCAGCTTCTTATTAGCAAGCTATTTCATCTTAAATTAACCCATTCCTATTAATCTATATGTTGCCATGTGGCCATGGCATTAGCAGTCTACTGGCATCTCTTTGCTCCTCCTGTGGCAGGCTGGCATCTCCCCCAACTGCATCCTCTCTGAATCTCTGCTTGGATTTCTTGCCTGGGTGTAAGCTTTCTTGCCATAGGCCAAACAGCTTTATTTGTTATCCAATGGTAAACACATATTCACAGCATACAGAAAGACATCTCACAGCACAGCACTAATAAATCAAAAATGCACATCCCTGATTTATCACCAATCAATTTCCGTATCTCAGGTACGTAGAGTTAAAAGTGAAACTCATTATATATGGATGGAATGATTGAAATCATTTTGTTTGAATACATCTGTGAATTTGTGATTGGTGTTAACTTTCTATTTATTCACTTACTCATATTCACTCAGTGTGTTTATTAAATATTCATTTATTCAATACCATCATTGAAGTCTTAGTATGTGTCAGGGGCTGTGTAAGGCTCTGAAAATAATGCAATAAGGCTAGATGAGGCTCCTTTTTAAGCTGGGCTTATAGTTTATGGAAATACTGTTCTGTATAGAAAGAAAATGGGATGTGTGGGGTGCACAGCGGAGAGGAGTGACTGACCAAGTGCACAAATCAGGGGGAGGGGGACTAGGAAGGAACATTAGCATAGTATATCCTGTGTGTGAATATTTTGTGTTTTCAGAAATATTTTACAAAGAACACTAGGGATTTAGGACGTAGCTACTTGGTAGAAAACTTAACTACCATGCGTGAGAACTCTGTGTTCCAGCCCCAGCATGATGCACAGTGGGTGTGGGCACACTGCACTGGAGTCAGGCTTGCTGGCACACATTTGTTATCCCAGAACTCAGGAGGCCAAGGCAGGAGGGTATGTAGGCCAATATCATCCTATGCCATAGCAAGTTTGGGTCTATCCTGAGCTATGTGAATTTCAGTCTCAACAAAGCACTCTGTAGTAGCCCTGTGTCTAGATAACTGATTTCCATTTCTACAATTTTACTCAGTGTTTAATATGTGAAAGGTGCATCATAGGTTTCTGCAGGGTTTCCTAGGTATCTGACCATCCTATCTCATAATTTGATGGACCATGTTATAGAGCAGTATTATGTGGCTAAAAAGGGATGTGGGATTTTGTTGGCCAAGATATTGAGAAACTGATAAAAAAGATTCATAACTTCTGGAAACAGAATGAGGCTGAAAGCTTCACACCTCCAGCTCCGTGGTGCTGGGTGACCTATTACATCCTGAAAGTTTCCCTTGTATAGATAGATGTTAGGTCTGTAATTAGTATGGTAATGCTTCATTCAAAGGATCTTTGAAGTCCCCTTTTCTTTTACTAAGAACTCCCCTTTCAGATGTAGGCTTTTTTAAAGCACCTTCAAGATTATGGAGAAGAAAGTTCAAGGAGAGATAATATAATAGTTATTCTTCCTTGGGCTCTGAAACTTGTGAAAAGATTACTTCCTTTTTGTTAAACTGACTTAGATGAATTTTTCAAAGTGGTATGTTTTGGTGCTCGAAGGCTGGGAGCAGCCTTTGATCTACTTTCTATTCTTTCGAACATCTTCCTTCTCTGACCACTGCACAGTTGGGTAACAATCTGTAATGTTAGCATAATTATCTTATGAATTTTTTGTCAGTCCCTCTGTGTTGGTTTATAGTGATGGTGGACTTGGCAGGGCCTAGAATTATCCAGTAAAGCAGCCTCTGGGCACATCTGTCAGGAATATTTTTGATTATGTTTATTGACATATAAAGACTCATCCTGAATATGGGCAGCACCATCTCATGGACTGGTATAGCTGAAAGTTTTTCTGTGTCCAGCCTGGCCCATGGCTGGAACAAGTATCTCACCCACAGTCCCACAGCCTTTTATAAAATAATCACAGAGGCTTAACATTCATTAAAACTACTCAGCCATTATCTCAGACTTACTACTGACTAGCTCTTGCACTTACACTCAGCCCATTTCTGTTAATCTATATGTCACTATATTTTCTATGGCTTTACCTGTGTACATGCTGTTCCCTGGACAGCAGGCTGGTATCTCCTGACTCAGCCTTCTTCTTCCCAGAATTCTCCTTGTCTGCTTATCCTGCCTATGCTTCCTGCCTGGGCACTGGCCAATCAGCATTTTATTAAACCAGTGTACAAAAACATTATTCCACAGCATTTCCCCCTTTCTGTTTAATTAAAAAGGAAAGTTTTAGCTTTAACACAGTAAAATCATATATAACAAAACAGTTATCGTGAAAGAATTACAGTTGCAATATCTAGTCTATTTGTATTTGGCAAAATTAAAGAAAAAATTCTATCTATCCTGTATTTGTGAGTCCAAAGTTTCATATCTAATTTATCTTTTATGGTAACAAGGAAAACCATAATTATAACTATCTAGTCTTCAACTCCATCAAAGAACTCAGAAGGATGTAATACTACCTAAGTAAACAGGAAGGTTGGCGAGTGGCTATTCCTTTTTCCCTGATCTCTAAGGCTTTCACCCCCCCTATATTTGGCTCTGTATTTTTTATTTAATAAGATCATTTAGAAATTCGTCTACAGACTGGGGTCCTAAACTGAATAAAAAGGAGAAAGCGATGGGAACACCAGCTTGTATTTCTCTCTGCTTCCTGACTGTATGTATAATGTGAACTGCTGACAGCTGTGTCGCCCTCCTGCTGCATGCCTTCCCCAACACAGTGGGCTATACTCTTATACTGTGAGCCAAAATAAAGCCTTCCTATCTTGAGTTGCTTTCTTCAGCTGATTTTCACAGCAATGATATAAAGAAGCCAAGACACCCCTGTCAAGCAAAAGTCAGCATGATGGAGGCTCATGTCTGCAAGACCAGATGGTTGGATGTGTTTATAGCACATAGTCAGTAAGATAACTACTGTATCTGCAATGCACAACCATTCGTAATTTTAGACCATGAAAATCCAAGATCCATTTTCTCTTATTGCCATTTGGCACCACTAAACTTTCCATGAATCAGCACCTTTTACCTGGAGCTCCACTTCCTCAGTGATAAAAGTAATAGCCTTAATACAGCTGCTGTAAAGTTGTGAGTGGAAGATCATTTGCAAGAAATGTAATTACTGACCTATGACGCTGCTCAAGCAGGTAAAACTACCTCTTAGAAAGATGTTTGGTGTGTGTGTGTGTGTGTGTGTGTGTGTGTGTGTGTGTGTGTGTGTATGTATGTGTGTGTGTGTGTGTGCGTATCAATAGTGCTTTGAAGAAAGATTTGTTGCCTGGAGTGGCTGTGCTTAATTCCATCGCCCTAGAGACAGAGACAAGTGGATTTCTATGAATGTGAAGCCACCTTGGTCTACATAGTGAGTTCCAAGACAGCCTGTCTCAAAAAAATAAATAAATAAATAAAACCCCACAAATAAAGACTTATCTACTTTACTATATCAGAATGCCAGATGGATGGATACATAACTAAGGAAGAAACCTCAATGAATATTGATTCCCAGTGTTATTGTACGCATGAGACTCAGAATAGTTAGAGACATAAATGACTGAATTTATACTTGACAGAGATACACAGAACTTAGAAGAATTTTCTGTGGATCTGGTAAGAGTTAGTGTTCTTAATGTAGTACCGTGAGCAATTTTGTGAATATGTATGTGTGTACTAACACATAAATAAACATACAAATAGTATATATGCAAAGTATATATGTATGTGCATATATGTATATATAAAGGCATAATTTAAAGAGTTAAGGAAATATAAAAAAAAAATTTAATCAAATACACGGCTATGTACCAAGAGCAGGAAAGAATTGATGGGTTAAAACACAGAACGGGCCAGGTGGTAGTGGTGCATGCCTCTAATCCCAGCACTCAGGAGACAGAGGCAGGCAGATCTCTGTGAGTTCAAGGCTGGTCTGTCTGACCAACAAACTAAGTTTCAGGATAGCCTGGGATATACAGTGAAACCCTTTCTCAAAAAACAAAAAACAAAAAACAAAAAAAAAAACAAGCAAATGAACAAACAAACGAAAAACCCCACTGAACTATAACCATGCCACACTATTATATGGCACGATGTATCCAATTAATTGAGAACAAAACACTAAGGAACTGCAAGTCCTTTGTGCTGGGCTGTAGTGGCATGAGCTTGTAATCCCTGCCTCTAAGAGACAGACAGAGGGAGGGAGGGGCATAACCCTGGAACTCACTGGCCAGTAAGCCTAGCCTACTTAGTGGCTTTAGGTCAGTGAAACTCCCAGCTTAGAAAGTAAGGTGCAGCCGGGCGGTGGTGGCGCACGCCTTTAATCCCAGCACTCGAGAGGCAGAGCCAGGCAGATCTCTGTGAGTTCGAGGCCAGCCTGCGCTACCAAGTGAGTTCCAGGAGAGGCGCAAAGCTACACAGAGAAACCCTGTCTCGAAAAACCAAAAAAAAAAAAAGAAGAAAAGAAAGTAAGGTGCATAGTTCCTGAGGAATGATAGCACATGTGCACCCAGCTGCACACACACACACACACACACACACACACACACACACACACACACACAATGGGTATGAAGAACTTCTATGGGATCACTTGTGAAATTTGGAATGTAGTTTGTATGTTAGATGATCTTACTTAATTCATATTGTTTTTTTCAGGCATGACAGTGTAGCCTTATTTTCTTGACAAAAGCATACAGAAATATGCTTATGCGATCTCTTTAGGCCATTTGAAAAAACAGCTTTATGTGTGTAGTATTCATACTGAGAATGAAAGAAGTAGATATGGGAATATTTTCAGAGTTAATGAATCCAAATGGTTGTTATTAGTCATCAGTGTCAGGTCTTTCAACATTTTAAAGGTTGAATTTCTTAAAGCAGATAAAAATTGTAATTACAGCTTAGCTGAATATGGTAGTATCATTCCTTTTGTAAATGAATTATTTTCAGATTTTTGTTTATATGTCTGTGTGTATGTGCCTGATTATAGGTATGTGCATGTGAGGGCAGATGCCATCAGATTCCAGAAAAGGGCATTGGATTCCCTGGAGATCAAATTAGAGGCAGCTGTAAATTATTCTGCATGGGTGCAAGGAAAGTGCTTTTAAAAGCTGAGCCATTTCTCCTAGAACTATTATTGATTACAGAGAAATAGAATAAAGTAGGAGAGGACTTCTGTCCACATGCCTTATCATAATAAAATTGCAGAATCAACTGGAAAATGGCACCTTAAGAAGATCTTGAAGAAACAATAGGCTACAAAAACTGAACAATTTAAACAGACCTTACAGCAATCAGAACTTGAGATGTTCAAGTGTCATTGAACAGTGTTTGCCATGAGATAATCTGGCTTAAAATGATGTATTCAGCAAATACATCTTCATAATGAAAAACTTTAAAATATGAATGATGAAAAACCAAAAGAAAATAATCAACAGTTGAAATCCACTCTATACTTCTATGAAAGTGTCAAAATGAAACACATTAATATATTAATATATATTATTAATATATTAATATAAACTAATATATTATATTAATATATTAATACAAACTAATAAAAATAAAGAATAATTATTACAGCTATACCATAGATAGAAATGGTACCACACAGAAAGACAGATATGCAAAGGCATTCAAGCTGCAATCTTATGACTTCAACTGATTTTCTAGTCTGAATTTCCAAATAAAAATTGTAATTAATTCACAACTTAAAAAGTGGCTAAATATAAATAAATAGATATAGAAAATTATAAGAACAGAACATACTAAGATCAGGAAAATAATCTTCCAAAATTATTATGGAAATTATAATATTACTACAGCATTTATCTCAGCTCACACTATTGTCAAAATGAGTAGGAATGTCAGTAAAACAGATGATCTAAAAGGTTTCCTGTATTTTAGAAATGTATAACTTATTTATTTTAAGGGTGTTAATTTAAATTCTGATAATAGTCAAAAATATAAAATAAGGTATGAATATTCAAAACATGGAAGAAAATAGGATAAAATGAGAGATACTGAATTGAGCATTTGAAATGTGAAAAATCCCAATTGAGGTGATACAGGAAAATTGAGCAATATAAACATTGGACAAAATAAAAAGTGGGGACCTTAAGGGAATCATTTGGAATGTATCATTAGGGTAATATCTTCAAAGTGCCCATGAGATTCAGCACCTCCAGATACAAATAAGATTTTCACAGAACTGGAGAGATGGCTCAGTGGCTAAGAGTGCTCGCTGCATAACTACGGAAGCTGAAGTTAAGATCCCAATACTCACATAACATGTGGAACATTCCACAGATGACTATAATTCCATCTCTAAGGGGTTCCATACCCTTGTATGGCTCCTGCCAACACAGGCACACAGGCACACACGCATGTATGTACATGCACAAACACACACACACACACACACACACACACACACAAACACACACACACACACACACACACGCACGCACACACACACACACACACACACACACACACACACACACACACACTCATACTCGCATAAATAAATCAGAATGAAAAACAACTAAATAATGGCTTTTCTTATGTAAATTAATTTCATATAATTCCCTGGTCAAATGCCAAGATGAATTTGTCTTCTAGAGTTAAATTATCACTTTCCTTTTGTATGTGTATGTGTGTGCGTGTTCATGGGGGGATGGTGTCCACATGTGTGTGCATATACGGCCAACTGTGTGATATCGTCCCTGAGGCACTACCCACATGGCTTATTGGTCAGTTTGTTTGTTGGGATGCATTCTCTTATTGGCCTGGAGCTGGCCAAGTAAGTCAGGCTGGCTTAGCCAAGAGATCCAGGGATCCATCTTTCTTTATCTCTTGAGCACTGGAATTACAAGAACCTGGCACCATGTTCAGCATTTTTAACATTGGTTCTGGGGGTTGAACCCCAGGTCCTCATGCTTATATGATAAGCACTTTACTCACTGAACTTTCTCCCTATCCCCAAATTTTTCTTGAAGGGGCAAAGATCATGCGACCTCAGGTTCAGATACAGTTTCTGCTGTCATAGAGAGCATATGAGTGCAAAGGAGCAGATATGGAGGCTAAGATTTGTTTTTAAACTGTACAGTGTCTTTTTTTTTGTATAGTTAACACACTACCGAATGTGTCTTTAGACAGCCGTCCTGGTGGTGTTTTCAATAGCCACTAACCTTGCCTGGTACAGTCTGGGGGTTGTAAATAGACATGGAAATTTAAAGCAGGTTCTTGTTGGTGCACAGCACAAATATAGTTATATATGGGGATGGTAGGGGTTTATTTTATTTTATTTATTTATTTTTTTCATCTTCAGTTGTCTCTGATGCAGCTTAATTAATTGTTGTTCTGTTAACTGAATACCACTCTGTATTGCAAAATAAAATGCAGCTGTTTTGTTGACATTCTGAATGCTTCTAAGTAAATACAATTTTTTTATTAAAAAAAAGAAAGTATCCTCTGACCTCTACATACATGCTTTGTCACATGTGTGTTCACATGCATGCATATGCACATAAATAGATAGATAGATAGATGATAGATAGATGATAGATAGATGATAGATAGATAGATGGATAGATAGATAGATAGATAGATAGATAGATAGATAGATAGATAGATAGATAGGAAATACATGATAGATAGATAGATAGGTAGATAGATAGATAGATAGATAGATAGATAGATAGATAGATAGATAGACAGACAAATAAATAGATGCAATTAAATTTTTAAAAATACATGTTGGAGAAATGGCTGAGCAGTTAAGAATAAGTAGTGCTCTTGAAGATGACGATTTGGATCCCAGCACAGACATCAGTGAATGCATTGACAGCTCACAAACCATTCTAACTCCAACTCCAAGGAATCTGACATCTTCTTCTGACCTCTCTGGGCAACTCTACATGCACACATAGACTCATACAAGTGCATAAAATAAAATAAAAGTTTAAAAATTTGTGGGGGTGGAGAGATGGTTCAGTGGTTAAGAGCATTTATCTGGGTTCAGTTCCCAGTACCCAAATGGCAGCCCACAACTATCTGTAACTCAGGTCAAGGAAATCTAACATTATTACTTTTTTACTTTTTTGGTTCTGCATTCACATAGTGCACAGACACACATGCAGACAAAATGCACACTCCTACACATAAATTAAAATGAATAACTTTTTTAATTGCAAATTAAAAATAAATAAAAGACACTCAGTTACATCTTTAATGTTATTACCATGGAAATATATTTTAATATACAAATCTTAGCCACTTAGAATCTTAGTCGTCATTGTGTTTTTACCCCAAAAGTTAGCAAATAGTTCAAAAGTGATATGTCTTTTTCTTTCTCTCTCCTTCTCTGAGACAACTGTCTCCACGTGTAGTCCAGGTGGGTCTCAGACTCACAATCCCTAAACCACATCCTTTCAATTGTTAGAATTATAGGTGTGTAGCTGGACACCTGTATTTCTAAAGTGGTTTTCAATCACTTGATCTGATCCTGAATGCAGGTGTTGTTAAGTATTTCCTACTGAGGGTGCTTGTTCTAGGGTAATTCCGTTTTGTACTCAGTAATTGGGACAGGATCTGATTTCTTTAATCTTTCAAAAAGATCAGCACCAAGATAAAGGAACAAGGGAACAACTTGTTGGCATGGCTACAAGAGGAGGATTAAAGCCCTTAATTCCAGCAGGGATAACTGTGTCTTTACTGTTTTTAAAAGTGAGGTAGCCGATAAGCCTTATTATGATTATAGTTATCCTTTTATATCTTCGTAGATAACACTGGTAAGGGGTAGTTCTGTTACACATACTTTATCTTAAATTGTTCCTGCTGGAAAAACAAACAGACTGACTTGCTGTTGCTTCTTAATAATTATTTATATTTTTAGGCTTTTGTTTTTAGAGTTACACAAATACTCTCTTGTTATGATCCCTAGTTGGTCCAGGGATCTTCTTCCCTCCATGTTTTCAAGCTGTAACAATATTGAGCTAGCTAGTCTAACAAAATCCATGTTCCCCAGGTACACAAGCTTTAGTCAGAGTCTTTATATTCTAGCTACATTTAGACACAAGAGGAAGGATTGGGAAAATGGGGCTTGGGAAAGGAAAGAGGCGTGGAAAGAAAGGAGGATAAGGGTGAGAAGAATGGAAAGGGAACAAGGGAGATGGAAAGAGAGAGAAGAGAGAAGTGAGGAAGGGAAATGAGAGCTAAAGAGAGGGGTGGGGGAGGGAAGTGAGCAGACAGGACCTAGACCCAGGAGAAGAGAGCAGAAGTCAGGAAGGGGAAGGGAGGGGAGGGGAGGGGAGGGGAGGGAAGGGGAGGGGAGGGGAGAGAAGAGAATTCACACTCTTCTTCAGACCATGTTCAGTCCTGTGTTCTCATCTCCATTTGTCATCCCATCCTCTGGGTGTCCCATCCCACAGCCCTCTGAATGTGTTGCTGCCCCTTGGAAATTCATATGATATTCCAAACATCTAAAACCTCCTGTCCCCAGAGAGAGACCTGATTACAAACTGTAATGAAGGAACAAAGTCTTGCAGTAGGTCTCTGTCTCTATCATTTTGTAAAAACCATGCCAAGGGCTGTTAAGGAAAGGAAAATAAATGAGACCATGAGGTTCATTACACAAAAATCAAAGCAGAATGTATTTGTTCAGTAATGTGTGAGAACTAGAAACAGACACCTAACTGATCCTTTCAGCTGAGTAGATTGGAAGAAAACTAAAGATGTAGGAAAATAAAGGCTGGGTGTCACATCAGAAGCTTTCAGAGAACATACTGGGACCTCTTGTTCTTTTTTTGTCCTCCTTTACCTCTGACCCTGTATTATCTTCTGAGACACCTCACTCAAGTAGAAGGTTAATTTTTATTAAACCATTAGAGAAAGAATAATGATTTTTATTTTCAAGGCCAAAAAAGAGTTGCCAATTATTAAGTAATTTAGACTCAAGTAGACCAACACAGAAAGAAGGAACATGCAGAAAAGTGTTCACAGAGTAAAAGAGTACTGTCAGTCAGAATACAGACATATAGATACGCTCCACCAACTTTCATCCTAACACATATCAACTGGAAATGAGAATGATGTCCTTGTGTGTATGTAATATATATGTGCATATGTACCTGTGTGTGTGTGTGTGTGTGTGTGTGTGTGTGTGTGTGTGTGTGTGTGTGAATGTAATGCATAAAACCAGAGTGAGTACCCTGCATTTAAGATTGCAGTTCATCATGTCTGGATAGCTCTCTGAACTGGGCATAATATTGAGGACTCCCTTTGCAGCAGGACTCCCTCTCTACCTTATTTGGATAGTGTCTCTAGGTCTGGATGCCTGAGCTCATTTGGAGGATAACCTTGCACAAAAACTCCCTGCAAAAGTTTTATGACTCAGCACATAAGCCCACCCCATCCCCTGTATTTGAATGGGTGCATCATTAATGTTCATCTGTCCTCAATGAGGTCCATATACATAAATTAGGTACCTTCCCCCCTGGTTCATCAGTCCCCCCCCAATCCTAGTTTAGGCTAAATAAATTGATTCCATGACCTTAATAAACTGAGCTGTCTCACTGAAGCTGACTCCTGGAATTTATTTCCATCCTGCTCATACCCATCCAGATGATGCTCTCTGCTTCTGCTCCCTTTGTCCTCTTGGATTGGTGACCAATGACTTCTGAGGAGAAAGGAGGCTCCACGGTACCACTAGAGATGAGAAGCAAGAGTTTTAAAGTCATGGATGAGGATAATAAGATACACGTGAAACTGGAAAGGAGATTCTGGAGTAGAGATGGAAGCATACAAGCAGAAAGGGGAATTAAAAAGAAGAGGAAGAAAGAGAATCAATAGATACAAATTAAGTGTGGAAATAACACAAATCCTAATATTTTGTATACATATATACATATATATATACATACATACATATAAACAATTAAACAATTAGGAAAAGTTGAAAGTATTTATATAGAAATAAATGATGGTTTAGAAGAAATAGCAAACTCTGCCTCTTCTCAAATTCAGTCTTTGTCTCATTAGCATTATTAGGTAGCTTTAAAATCAATGCACTTGTCATGCCACTTAGAAACATATTAGAGAACCCCCACTATCTCAATGGAATGTAAACTTCTCTAAATCCCAGTAAATACCCCTAAAATTTCCTTTTCACTTTCAGCCTCATTTTCTTCTGCTATCTTCCCATGTACATTAAATTTGGCTTACTTTTCACCACTGAGTCTCCAAAGATATGACAGGAGCACTCTTTAAATTCATTCCTCTCTCATCTAATGATACTATCTCCCCTTTCCCAACTGGGTTTTTTCAGTAGAAGGCAACTCTATGTGGATAAACTAGACACAGCATCACACCCTTGACATCCCATCACCTGACAGGTTGGCAAGAGGACCAGGAGTTCTAGAACATCCCTCACTGCATAGTCAGTTTGACAACAGCCTACCTGGTCTACCCAAGACATTGTCTCAAAAACTATTATATTGATGACAATATCAATTATTACAGTACCATGTAGAACACATAGAGGATAACAGTGACCATGAATCTTTTCTATTGATTATCTTGTTTGGCTAAGGAAACCCTATAGAGGATAACTTGTTCAGCTGTCCATTAGAAGGGAGTATAGTGCTTTTTAAATTGATTATAGAGCAATCAATACCTTTCAATCCTGGCGTACAACCTCTTTGTCATGTTTAAGACAGCAGAGGGCAAAGGAAGTGTAGTTAATGTTAGCATACACAAGATAAAGTAGCTGTTAGACTCATTAGAGTAATTACCAGGGGAGAGAGAGCTACCTCCCAGTATTAGTTGCCACAACTTTGACCTTTCCAGTAGATTTTCCCATGAAATCCAACTTTTCTATTTAAAATAAAATTAGTTAGAACTGTGGCTTATACTTTTAGTCCAACTTTCATAATCTGAACCAGGTCACACCTCCCTGCAGCTCTTTCTGGTACAGGGCGGTAAGAAGCAATGTCCTTTGATTTGACTCTACAGCTTTCAGTTTATGGTACCTGAATCCTCCTTGCTCCTTGCCACATTCACTCTGCTGAGCTAAAAACTCTGATGTGAAACTTGCTTTCATCACTAAAATGTTCAGAAAAGTCAGAGGCTTTCTTTGTTCTGGAGATTGGTTCAAGACTCCTTGGGGAGACTCCTAAGGTGTTTGATCTGGAGATGAAGGCTTCTCTTTAAAAAGGCTCCTCGGCTCCTCCCTATATCTTAGATTGCTTTCGATTTCTGTGACAAATCCCATGACCAAAAGCTACTTGAAGTTGGAAGGGTTTATTTGCCTTAGACTTCCACATCATAGTCCACCATCAAGGAAGACATAGCTTAAGGCAGGAACTGAAGCAGAAGCCAAGGAGGAATGCATCTTAAGTGCTTGCTCTCCATAGCTTGCTTGGTTTTCTTTCTTATACAGCCCAGGATCACCTACTCAATGATTGTTCTACTCACTGTGGCTGGACCACATCAATCATTAATCTAGGACATAACCCCACAGACTTGTCCATGGGTCAATCTGTTGGAGGCGTTTTCTTAGTTGAGGCTCCTTCTCTTCAGATGATTCCAACTTGTGTCAAGTTGACAAAAACAACTTAATCAACACTATTGACCCTTTATTAATTTGACACACAAGTATATCACTATTAAACCATAACTTTTTCATTCATGTTTATTCACAATATCTTGAGTTAATATGATGATATAAATTACAGTAAAACTTATTTCCGCAGTCTTTTAAAAAATTCCAACATTCTGAAAGTCAATCCCTTTACAGTATTACAAGTCTCTCAACTGTGGGCTCCCATAAAATAAAAAAAAATAAGTCACATAGTTTCTTACTGCAAAAGAGAAGAACCAGGCTACAGGCACAATCAAATCAAAGCAAAGCCAAACTCTGGACATGTAAATAACTCTGTATTTAATGTTTGGGATTAATTCATCATCCTCTGGTCTCCAAAGAGTTTTGGCAGCTCCATTTTTCTGGCTCTGCCATCCTCAGCACACACAACCTGTCTTACAGGCTCAGAAGGATCCATGCCACCACTACTGCAGCCCTTCATGATCATCATGATCATCATGAACATCATGGTCCTGCTGTCTCCAATATAGTAGGGTCCCACAGTAATTAAGACTACACCTTCACCAATGTCCCCTGCTGCCCTCTTTTCAGGGACTGTGAGCCTGCCACATGGTATCAAGCCTCATCCTCTCTCTAGGACCACTTCAATCCCCACAATTGCATTACAATTAAGGCAGCATCTGCACCAATGACCTGTGATAATGTCAACTGCTCTCCATGACCCCTTCAGTCCTGCAACTTTTATGCCACCAAAACCAGTTAACATGCAGTACTCCTACAGAGTAGCAATCTAAGTTTCCAGCGTACGTTGGACTCCAACATACCACAATAGGTATTTATAGATCTACACATATTGCTGTTTGAGTCAGAATATTTAAGTGTGCTGGCTAGTTTTATGTCACTTTGTCAAAATCTAGAGTCATCTGTGAAGAGGAAGCTCAACTGAGAAAATGTCTCCATCAAATTGGCATGTAGGCAATTCTGTGGTTCTTTTTTTTGGTTAATATTTTTTATGAGTGAGACATAAGACACTGTGAGCAGTGCCACCTCTGGGAAGGTGGTTCTGGTTTGTACATGTAAGCAAATTTATAAAGCTATAGAGAACAAGCTAGTGACAGCATTCCTCCACGACCTCTGCTTCGGTTCTTGTTTCTAGGTTCCTGCCTTGAGTTCCTGCCCTGACTTACTTTGACAATGAATGGACTGTGTTCATGATGTATAAGACAGATAAAACCTTCCCTCCCTCAAGGTGCTCCTGGTCATAATGTTCATCATAGCAACTAAATCAAACCCAAACCCTAAGAAATGGAACAAGCTTGCTTTCCATCAACACAGGAATGCTTAGCAAAACGTGGTACATGTGCTTAATAGAATTTTATTAACATATAAAGGAAAACCAAATCATGGCATTAGACGGAAAAGAGATGGATCTGCAGATTTTTATGTGGAGTATGAATGGGGGGGGAGACAAAGAAAGGGCTCAAAATGAGTGAGGAGGGGGATCTTAAGGAAGGTGAAAAGAGGGGAAGAAGTAAGGGAAAGAGGGGAAAATGGAATCCATGTGACATGGAAGGGAAGACTCTTTGTGGAACACAAGGGAACCAGAGAGATGGGAGCAAGGAGGATACAGGAAGCCATGGGGAGAGGAATGAATAAGAACAAAGTATAATGGAACACAGTTGTGAAAATTCCACAATAGAGCCCCTTACTTTGTATACTAACTTTAAAAAAATTAACCATGAGGTCTGGTGAGATGGTTCAGTGGGTAAAACTACTTGCTGCCAAGCCTGAGCTCTTAAGTTTACTTCATGGGGCATGCACAGTGGAAGGAGAAAATCGACCCTTGAAAGATGTCCTCTGACCTCCACATAAATGTTGAGGCACACAGATGCATACATGCAAGCAAATTTAATGTAATAAATGTTTTAAAGTAAAAGTGAATGAAAGAGCATCCATACACTGTATATAAATACAACCAATGTTGAAATGATGATTTGCATTTTGTAGAGAGAGGTAGATGTTCTGACCTTCACTTTCAAAGCTTCTTAGTTCACGTACTATTATAATATCTTTCCACAACAAACACCATGGACTTGTCTTAAACTGTTAGTTTGTCCACCCTAAAAATAATTAGCATTTGCTATGCTTTCCATGTTGCCACAAATCCTAAACGTGTACAATATGCATTCAGTATAAACTCCTGTTCCTTCATCATTTGAAATTCAATGTAAAATATAAAGAGAAACTCTTGAGAACAATTTTTCTCAGAAAAATCACATAAAACCTGAAAAGTAGATGGTTAAAATAATACAAATTTTATAACAGTCTAAAACAATACATTTAAAAACTATGCCATTATGAATTTCATTTGTGTATGTAATAACATATGTGCATGTGTATGTGTATATATATGTGAAAGCCAGTGCTATCTATATGCAATGTTTCTTCCTCTCTCACTCTCCACCTTATTTTCAGTTAGTGTCTCTCAATGAACCTAGAGCTCAATGATTGGCTAGACTAGCTGGCCAGTGAGATATGGCAATCCACTTGTCTCTGCCATGACCATGATGTTTACATGCATGTATACCACTACACCCAGCTTTCATGTGGGTTTTGGAATCTAAGATCAGGTCCTTGTGGTTGCAGCTCAGTCACTTCACTGACTGCATCATCTCCTCAGCCTTCTGCCATCTCATATCCCATTCAGTATTTATTGTAGAGTGTGATACAGAAATGACCTGGAAGAGAGTTCGTTTACACAAGTTGGAAAATGTAATTTTTCCCATTCTTTAAGAATATTTAGTCTGTATCTTGCTTTTATTCATCTTCCTTCTTTGTAATCTTTCCAATTCCATTCTCTCAAGTCTTGCCTTGCTTCTGTTTTACTGTACCATCTGCTTCTAGTTCTTGATCACCCTTTGAAAACAGCTACTTCAGGACTAAAATGCACAGCAACAGTGACCACTCCTTATTTTCTTCAGAAGTTTGTGTTTTATTTAGATGTTTCTAAGTAATCAAAACACATGGGAGATGTAGAATTGCAGCATTTTAAAAAGAAAACTGATTGATATTATAATTTGCATGACATGCCTCCTTATGCTTTTCCCATATGAATGGTAATTAAAAATAAATAGCATTCAACAGTTCTCTTGAAGACTTTGAACATAGGCACCAACCTTTCCTAAATTAATATTTAAAGATGCATATCTGAAGAGAACCATCTTTGGAAGATTTATATGTTTTCCTTTGTTGATTCAATATGGGAAGGGTTATACATGAGATCTAAACTTTTTATAAGTCCAGATAATAAATATAAGGGTGTTTTGTATATTAGAGATACATTAGCTTTCTGAGATACATGGTATAAACTTTCTTTGGAAAGAATTCAAATAATATGGATTTGTAATTTAAATATATTCTCCAAGTTTAGTAAATGTGGCTTTAGTCTACATCTGTTTAAGAGGAGTATAATTGATTACTAATTCACATGAAGTTTGCAGGGCTTCTTTCCAACTCATTTGCATCTCCTTGTTAATTCTGAATAATGCTCTCAGGGTGGACCCACTTAGTTGCCCTCTCTCTGCCCCATCTCTCTCCCTAATTTGTTTGGTTTGACTGACAGCCCTTTATTTTTAGGATGAACTAGGTGATTTAACATATCCCTCTCTTTATATTTATTTCACTATGGCAGCAAGCATTAGTTATAGCATGCTATAAGTCACTCCCCAAAATGTTAATGCTATCCATAAATTTTGACAGAAAGCAGGCACATAGGCTCTCCTTGTTATCAGTCACTGGGGAATAATTGATGCTGATTGAATCAAATAAATGTGATGTTTACAGAGCCATGACCTTGTCAATCAACTTGGACAAAACAAGCCTATGATATCTGTAGAAACAGAGCCCCCCAAAAAACATTGTTTTCCATTCATTTAGAAAAGATAAAATAGCCTTTGCTTTGAAAATGGTTTTCTTTGCAACGTGGAGCAGTCTAAAGCCATGCAAAAGATATCTTAGCTAATATCTAATGGAATTACTAGCTCAATAAAAATTTTTCATCCTATTTGTCTTGAAAGAAGGCTTGATCAAATTCTCATTGCATAAATATTATCAAGGCAAGTGATAAGGTAAATCAAGACTTTAGTGGGTCATAAATCTCTTTTCCTACCCACACCCAGTCCCACCTCCAACAAATGGAAGTATATATGTAAATGCATGTGATTGTATATTTATATATATGCATATATACCTATCCTGAAAAAAAATTACTTGAAATTAAATCTATTTCAAAATTATTACTAAATTTAAATTAATTGCTGGAATGATGGATCAGTGAAGTGCTTGTCATAAAATAAGATCTTAATTGAGAACCCCAGTACCCACCTGGAAACCTGAGCACACAGGTACACAGTTGTAATAGCAGGCTGGGAATGTGAAGGCAGGAGGATCCCTGGAACTCATTAACCAGGTCCTCTAACTTAATCAGTGAGCACCAGGTTCAATGAGAGTCATTCTCTCAAGAAAAATATGATGAAATAGAAATGCAACTTAGGAAGATACCAAAAGGCTGCCTTTGGCCTCAATATCCATGCACACAACAATGTGTACACACCCACATGTGCACATACACATACATAAATATATGAACATGGACATACATATAAAATAAACTTGCCTTCATGTACATCTACAAAGGGCTACAGTTCTATCTGATGCCGAAGACTGCATTCATGTAAAGTGAAACTTCCATCAATTATATTGATTGACCTGGAAACCAGTGATTTGATTTAAACATGTTTCTCCCCCATTATACAGTGAACTGTACAATGAGTCATTGCTTACCTAGGATGTAGATAGTTGAAATATTATGGCCTTCAAAAATGTTGGGGGTTTTCTCCCATTTTTGTTTGTGGTATGCATGTGTGTGCATATTTGGATACATGATGGGAAGATGTGCATGCATGTGGGAGGCACTAGGTTGATGCTGGCAATCATTCCTTACTGCTCTTCTACCTTATTCATTAGAGCATGGTCTCTCAATAAAACCAGAGGCTACTGGAAAGTCAAGTATCCATAGGCAGATTGGTCTAGGAATACCTGTCTCTGCCCTCCTAGGATGGAATTACGGGAGGTCTACTATGGCCCCTCAGCATTTCTGTGATTTCTAGGGATCTGAAAATTCCAGTCCTCAGGCTTGGGCTTTGATCATTGAGACATTGTGATTATCCTCAGACCTTGATAATGAGTTTTAATATACCTAATATACTGAAAAATGTTCATGGACATCAACTCTGACATAAGAAATGCAGTCAGAAACTGTAATAAGGAGAAAAACAAAACATTAGTTTTCCTTTGTCAGTTCAGCCAGCTCCAGGAAAGTCACAGTCTGTTTTGGTCTTTTATTAATTAACCATATCCCGAGTGCTAAAAGCAATTAGTCATTTGTAAAATGCATCTGTTTTCATAGGACATCATTTCTAGTTTGATCATTTTGTACTCCACAAACAAACTACAAATTAATTAATCATGTTATCTGAGGATATACATCAATCACATGGGTGTAATATTAAAAATAGTTCGTACTCTAGTTTATAACAGCTTAATCTATGGGAAACCCACTGTGCTTTAGGGAGTGAGGAGGATATTTTTATGTGTATAATTTTTAATTTGTAACTGGCAATTGTTCAGGGATTATCTAGTTGTAATCAGTTCCTAAGTAGAATACCAAATAGAGGTTCTTCACATCTGAGCATATGGAGTTGGGAAGGAAGCTCAATAAGTAAAGTGCTTGCCTTGCAAGCATGAAGATCAGTTATATCCCCATCCTATCATGTATCAAAGCCAGATGTCTTGGTACATGCTCACACCAAGCATTAAGGATGCAGAGACAGGAAGATGGCTGGGAATCCCTGGACAAAGTGTTTATGTAAAGTGGTGAGCTCCAGGTTCAGTGAGAGACCTTTCAAAAAAGTAAAGTAGAGAAAAACTGAAGAACCCATCTGACGTTGACCTCTAGCCTCCACATTCCTCTGCACGCCCTTGTAGTCTAAACACTCACACACACACACACACACACACACACACACACACACACACACACACACTGAACGTATTGTTCAAGTTAAAAACACTAGTGAATCAACCTGGCAACATTAGTTGAATTGGTCTCTGGATGCTGAATCTTGAATTTTTACCTCTTCAAAGTCTGATTTGGAGAACAGACAATACAGTTGTAGTAAATGGCCCCTTAAAGGGCTATAGGATCTGTAGTCCTATAGCAGCCTGAGGCTGTGTTGATGTTCATGGCTCATGGTACCACCAAAGGCCACCCAGAAGCCGTGGCTGTGGGCCAACTTCTGTGGCCATGTTGGTGGCCAAGGGCCACGCTGCCACCACCAGGGCCATGCAGATCTGTGTGGCCATGGTACTGTTCAGGCCTGAGCTGCTGGAGGGATATGTCTGAATCCCTGAGCCTAGGGCAGCCAGCCGGAGTCTATGTTGATGTCTGTAGCTCCTGTTACTACCAAAGGTCATGCAGATAGGAGGGAATGTGTCATGACCTGAGGCCATGTTGCTGTCCAAGGGCCTGTGCTGCCACCCAAGACCATGGTCACATCTAGCCTGAAGCTGCTCCAGAGGGCCTTGTCTTGGTTCATTGTCCTTCTACAGCCAGGTCTGTGTTGATGTCAATGTCCTGTGTTACCACTGGGGGCCGTACAAACCATGCATGTTGAAATCCAAGGGAAGGGCTGAGCCAGCCCTGCCCTTCATTGGCCCTGAGAGACATGGTCCTGCCCCTCAGTGGCTGCTGTAGTGGGAGAGGTGACCCTACCCCTTAAGGGGAGACCTGTCCCTGTCCCATATGAGAGAGCTAGTCCCACCCCTCACCATGGTTGCAGGACAACTGACCCTGATGGTATTGGCATAGGAAAGCTGGCTCTGCCTCACTCCTGAGCTAGGAAGTCCCAGCTGAGGCCCTGACTGACCAATTCAGTTACCATCCAGGCCCACATCCAGTATTTGATTTGGCCCATCCCAACATCTGTCCCATCTATGGTCTGGTGGAATATGTTAAGGAACTGGTCTTGTGGAGCCAGAGCTGCAGAATCTCCGTGACTCAGTGCAACAGCAGGATACCCAAGAGGAGTTTCAGTGAGGTATTGATAGTGTGCCAAAAGTCAGGGGTTTTGAACTAGAACTACAATTCATAACAATGAACAAATTCAAGTAAAGCTGTTTGAACATGGCAAACACATTGCAGCTCTCAATGCCACTAAGAAAAATGAAGAGGTAATGGAGAGACAGGAAAAATAGAGCAGGAAAAATGGAGGGATTGAGGAATTAGTGAGACTGGAGTGCATGATGTGAAATTCCCAAAGAATCAATAAAAATATATATGTTAAAACGGATGAGCTGAAAAGCCTGTGCACATGTGCGTGTGCATACACACCACAATTGTCTCTTTAAGGTAGGATCCATTGACAGGAATAATTCAACTGGTTAAAACGACGTTTCAGTGGAAATTTATCTCTTATTCCTCCTCCCTCTCCCAACTTGGGATTGTTTGTGTGTGTGTGTGTGTGTGTGTGTGTGTGTGTGTGTGTGTGTGTGTGTTTCTATATGCACATAGATAGTTAGATCTACCTTGGGGCCATTATCTCTTACAGGACATCCTCTCTTCAGCTAGACCAACATGGAAAGATCTTTCCTTTTGGCCCTTGTGCACACAGGCACACTGCTTGGCAAAGGCTCTTCCTCTGGGAGAATATTGCCCAGGACAAAAATAAGCATAATACACATTTGTTTCCAGGCACCCTTTATTTCCTCTACTGGCTTATTTTTGGTAGAGAACACACTGCACTACTGTAAAGTCCTGCTGTGTCTACAAGCAAACTGTGATACAGCTGAGCCTCTATGTGTATAGGTCTATATCCACAGACCATTTCTAAGGAAACAAAATGTCTCAGATGGAAACATTTGTTGATTATCCCATGACAGCATACTATTTCACTTGTTTCTTTACACAGCCTATAATTTTGACTAAAAGCCAAATTTTAGAAACTTAAACAAACAGCTTTTGTGGGTCTGTTTTGTCTACTTTTAGAAACGGATTTGCTTTGCATGTAAATGCATGTGTTGCTAATACTAGGTTCCATACCTGGCAGTCCAACCCAGGGCTTCATGCATGCCAACCTACCACTCCCTGTCAAACTATATCCCAAAATATTACAGTTGGAATTGAGATTTTAGTTCAAAATTAAATTCATCTGCAGTTCTCAATGAAGGTGTCGTTGACTACTTGGCCACTTATTGAGTGTTTGTAATATGGCTGGTGGCAGACATTGATTAGTGTTTGTATATATTCAGTTAAGTTAAAGCTGTCCTTAAAATATGTTGAAAATGGACTGGAGAGATTGCACAGTGGTTATGGGCACTCAGTGCTCTTCCAAAGAACTATAGTTTGATTTTCAAAACCCACATCAACAATTCACACTTGCCTGTAATTCAAGCTCCAAGGAATTGTTGAACCTCTTCTGGTCTCTGTGGGTATCTGTATACATGTACAGGTACACACACACACACACACACACACACACACACACACACAGAGTAAAAAATAATAAATCTTAAAAAATAAATTATAACTATTTAGTTTCTCATGTTACTACCAGAAACATTACTTATTTCAACTTTGGTAATATTCTGCTCATTTTAGACTATACTGGTCTAGCCCAATCCCCAGATCTAAGAATTAAGAAATTCAATTGGATTTTTTATTTTATGTGATGATCCCTACCAATATTTAAAATAATTTATTTGAAAATTATATTCTTTCTCTTAGTTAACCATGATCTCTAGCTGACATTTTCTTTAGCATTTGTAAAAAACAATGAAATCATTGAATCCCATCACTTGTGAGTTTTGGTATTGACATGAAACAAAATATTTCATTATGTTCATATGCTGGGTATTTATAATCTTCTTAAAACCATGTGCTGAGCAAAAAGAAATGATAGCTCAGATGCCTGCCTAATTCCACTCAATACTCAGTGCACACAATGTTCAGTGCTACTAATATGCTTGCTCTTATGTGATGATTACAGAACTAAAAGGAAAATATGACTGCTGTGTGGCCCAATCATGCCACTCCTGTGTCCTACCACACAGGTACTTGCACATCATGTCCATTGCTGCTCTATTCACACAAGGAAATGGAAATACCCCAGATGTTCAATGATAGATGAGTGAAAAATGAAAATATGGTATATAGTCACAGTGGACCTTTATTCATCAGAAAGGAAAAGTGAGTTATAAAATTTGCATGAAACCAATAGCACTTTAAAAAAACCCTTATATTAAATGAGGTTACCCAAACTCTGTAAGACAAATACAAACTGTCTTCCTTATAAATGGGTCTTAACCTCTAATTCTGTAAAGGCCAGGAAACTAGAAAAAGGCCCCTAAGACTGGAAATGAGAAGCTGTGTGGAAGAGAGTTGGGAGAGTAGAGAAAAGTGGAAGAGAGAATATTGGGGTCATGGGTCAACAGGGAAAAAGGGATCAGGAAAATGGGGTGGGAATATCCAGGAGAACAGATCAAAACTCTATAGGAAAATATGTGATGGTATATGTATGAAAACCCCATATGGAAACCTATTAATTTGCAAGTTAATTTGTACAATAAATATTAGAGTGAAAAAGAAGCAGTGCCCACCAAGGAAAAATGTCCAGTCCCTGATGATATTTGATTTATTCTTTCATGGGCCTCCATGTGCCATGAAGGTGATATTGAGGCTACTACTTGGTTTTAGGAAGGTATTTGCTTTATTAAATCTGTTTCGTTGCTTAAACAAATAAGAATGTTTGAATGAAGTGATACTTTTATGTCATATTTTATTATTATATATTGATTGCATAAAGAACTGTGCTCTAATTTTATATGGTGTAATTGGGTCTTATTGTGTATAAAAGCCCTTACTATATGAATAATTAGTATGCATTCATGGGTAGGAAAAGAACAGGGAAGAGTATGCTGCTTAGGATTTGAGGTAGCCATTACGCTTATACTTCTGAGCACAATGATGTATGACAGCCATCCTTAGGACCAGACTGCTTCATTGTTTGTTTCTGAACATGACTTCATTTCCTGTTCTTCTGGTTGTTTCTGTGATCTATATTCAAAGAAGACATGGTGTAGTTGCATATGGCAGAGTTGGGACAATATTTCCCATGCCACTCCTGTCTAATGGTGGAACTAAGATTTGCCTGTGTAGTTTCTGACAAAGTATCTGGGAAGTTCATTTTCTTCATTCATATCTCTGAACATACTTATTTATAGTCAAGGTCATGGTATAATAAATAATCTTTGACTGTTGCCAATGCAGCCAAATATGATTTTACTATCTTCATGGCATTCCTTTACTCAACGTGAGAGTCGGGTAGTTTAATTTATCAGACATTGTTACATATCATTGACTTGCTGTCATGAAGAGTATGTCCAGAATGAAATAAGACTGGCTGAAGCAGAATTTTTTAAGTCTTAAGATTTTATTACATCTATTTATTTATTTGTTTGTTTGTTTATTGTGTGTGTGTTGCATGACAAAGCATAATTGTGAAGCTCAGTATTGACTTGTAAATGTCAACATCCTCCTTCTTCCATGAGGTCTCTGGAGATCAAACTCAGGTTGACAACCTTGGTCACAAGTGCATTTCCCTGCCAGGCCACCTCACTAACCCATAAGGAGTTCTCATCATGCTTATTCTGCTTCAGTTACTATAATCTTGTGTGTTGTGGTCAATCAGCAATGTAGAAGGTAAGGACATGTCTAAGAATTCCCAGATAATCATCTGATTAGAATTTTATTATTAAAAATCAGTATAGTTTAAGGTAACTAAATATATTGGTGCTGTATAATTAAAATTCTAAGTAATCACTGAATTATTGAAGACATCACTTCCTAATAAATATGATAATAGTATCCAATATTGACAGGATATTTATGATATGTGAAGACTTCACAAGTTATTTACTTAAATCCACTGAATGTCTTAATTGAGTCTTATTCATACAGGTAGTTCCCTTAATCAGCCTTAGGTTTGGTTTTGTTTTGTTTTGTTTTGTTTTTGGCTGTGAAACCTAGTGCTTCCCATGTCTGCAATATCATCATCTGAATTTAAATGTAATGTGCTGCTGAGAGGAAGATCCAAGACCATAACAAATAGTGCCTTAGCCAAGTCATTGAGAAAATTGATTTTCTCCTGAGCAATCTCGTATTATCCCCATGTTCTGTAGCTGGTAGTACTTTTAAAAATTGAATTTCCAGTTTTCTTTCTTAACTCTCTTTATTTGCTATTCAAGAATCCAAGTATTCCCTACATTGAGCCTAGATTTTTTTCTCTGTCTTTCTTTGGGCCAAGAAAGATAGTTAATACCTGAGTGTTTCTTCATGTTTCTTGTTCTTTCCATGATACATTCTTAAAAGATGTTGAATGAAGCCTTATACATCTGCCTAATCTTGCCTTTTCTATCCTTTGAATATCATCTCCAAAATTCATACTTGAAAAGTTCACAGGTGAGTTACCAAAAAAAGTCAGACAGTTGGATGTATGGAAGAACACATACACAGAGAGAGAGAGAGAGAGAGAGAGAGAGAGAGAGAGAGAGAGAGAGAGAGAGAGAGAGAGAGAGGAGAGACAGAGAGAGACAGAGAGATAGACAGAGACAGAGAGACAGAGAGACGGAGAGGAAAGAGAGAGAGTGAGAGAGAGAGAGAGAGAGAGAGAGAGAGAGAGAGAGAGAGAGAGAGAGAGGTAATGAGGTAATGAGAGAAAAGAAACTAAAAATTTTCTCAAACTATCTCTTAATGACTTAAGAAAGTCTATAATTTTGTATTACACTCTGTTCATAGTTATCCTTATTGAACAGAAAAGTGACTATTAATGAACATTATAGAATAACTTAACTTCAATAACCTTCCCACACCTTCCCTCCCTTTCCTTCCCTTCTCTTCCTTTTACCTTAAATATTGTCTTTTGAGAACTTCCTCATGAGCACTCTGTTACATCACCCCTACTCCCCTCTCTGTCAATCCTAACACTTCTGATTCTCTCTCTCTCTCTCTCTCTCTCTCTCTCTCTCTCCTTTTCCCTCCCTCCCTTCCTTCCTTGAGATGAGAGCTTATAAAATCCAGGCTGTTCTTGAGCTCTTTATGTAGCTCAGGATGACCTTGAACTTCTGATCCTCCCACACCACCACCCAAGTGCTGAGAATGCAGGCATGCATCACTACATCCTTCATGAGATGCTGGAAATAGAAACAAGGGCTTTATGTATGTGAAGCAAGTATTCAACCTACTGAGCCTCATCCCCAACCCTGACGTTTTATCTTTTCTACGATCATCAAACGTCTGCAGGCCCCAAATTTTCTGTTAATTCACTTTTTGTGTAAATAATAGGGCTTTTACTAGGGCAAAGAAATACTTTCCAGATACAGCTGACAATAACTATGACCCCAGACCCCAGGGTCATATAAATTTCTATGTCTATCTGAAGGTAACTCCAGGGACTCATATCCATAAAATATTTCTAATGTTTTCCAAGATGAAAATTTGCAGAACATCAGAGTAGGCTTTCCAAGGATTGTGGAGTCATAAGCGACAAACTAGTTAATATTTAATAGTGAAAATCACCAATCAGCAACTGATACAGAAAAGAAAAAAAATCTATGTATATCAGTTGTCCATAACTCTTAATTGATCTTTTTTCTCATTTTTATTATTTAAGAATTTTATACAATGAATTTTGATTATATTCACTACTCCCTGGATTTTTCCCACATCTACCACTACTTCTCTACCTGCACAACTTTGCATTGTTTAAAAAATCAAGTAAAATTTGTTCTCTCCATGTATTCTTCGATGTGTTGCCTTCCAATGGTGTGTGCTCATCCACAAAGGGCTATATCCCTAAAGAAATAGGACTATCTGTCAATTGCAAATAAATAGCTTCTTAGGTAGGAGTAGGATGTAGTGCCCACCCTCTTCTCCTTGCTGAGAGTGTGTGGGTCTTGTGGATACTGTCACAACACTGTGTGTTCATAGGTACAACTTCCCTTTATGTTCATAAACACTGTTGCCATATTGTCATCCATTGCCTTTGGTTCTTACAGTTTTTTTTTAACACCTTTACCACAATGTTGTTCTCCTTGATCTTATTTTTACTATAAACCTTACACACAACCTTATCAGTTACCTTTTCATGGCTATGATACAATACCCAATAAGAGCAAGTTAAGAGAGAACAGGTTTATTTTGGCTCACAGTTTAAGGACACAGTCCATAATTGTTGAGAACCCATGGCAGAGAGTATATGAGATATCTGGTCATATAGCATCCACAGTTAGGAAGCAGAGATATGAGAACTAGGGTTGAGTTTCCTCTTTTTATTTTTATGCAGTCTGAAACCCAAGCCCATAAAGTGGTCCTACCTGCAGTTAAGGTGAGTCTGTCCACATGAATTAACTTAATATAGAAAGTCCTTTACAGACACACC
>NC_081431.1:69005303-69116807 GCF_949786415.1 Peromyscus eremicus
TTTGGCTATTTGTCTCTGTGCTTTATCCGACCTTGGTCTCAACAATTCTCTCTCATATAAACCCTCCTCATTCTCGCTAATTGGACTCCCAGAGATCCACCTGGGGCCTAGTCATGGATCTCTGCCTCCAGGACCATCAGTAGTTGGATGAGGTTTCTAGCACGACAATTAGGGTGTTTGGCCATCCCAACACCAGAGTAGGTCAGTTCGGATTGTCGCTCGACCATTGCCAGCAGTCTGTTGTGGGGGTATCTTTGTGGATTTCTGTGGGCCTCTCTAGCACTTTGTTTCTTCCTATTCTCATGTGGTCTTCATTTACCATGGTCTCCTATTCCTTGTTCTCCCTCTCTGTTTTTGATCCAGCTGGGATCTCCCACTCACCCAAGCTCTCTTTCCCTCGACCCTCGCCCTTCACTACCCCCACTCCTGTCCAGGCTGTTCATGTAGATCTCATTCCATTTCTCTGTCGTTGGGCGATCCCTGTGTCTTTCTTGGGGTCCTGTTTTCCAGGTAGCCTGCCTGGTGATGTGAGTAGCAGTCCAGTCATCCTTGTTCCACATCTAGTATCCTGTTATGAGTGAGTACATACCATGTTTGTCTTTCTGAGTCTGGGATACCTCACTCAGGATGATTTTTTCTAGATCCATCCATTTGTCTGCAAACCTCATGATGTCATTGTTTTTCTCTGCTGAGTAGTATTCCATTGTGTATATGTACCACATTTTGTTTATCCATTCTTCAGTTGAAGGGCATCTAGGTTGTTTCCATGTTCTGGCTATTACAAACAACGCTGATATGAACATAGCTGAACAAGTGCTCTTGTGGTGTGGTTGAGCATTCCTTGGGTATATGCCCAAGAGTGGTATAGCTGGATCTTGGGGGAGATGGATTCCCAATTTTCTAAGAAATCGCCATATTGATTTCCAAAGTGGTTGTACAAGCTTGCATTCCCACCAGCAGTGGAGGAGAGTTCCCCTAGCTCCACATCCTCTCCAGCATAAGGTGTCTTCAGTGTTTTTGATCTTAGCCATTCTGACAGGCGTAAGGTGGTATCTCAGAGTTGTTTTGATTTGCATTTCCCTGATGATTAGGGATGTTGAGCAATTCCTTAAATGTCTTTCAGCCATTTGAGTTTCCTCTGTTGAGAATTCTCTGTTTAGTTCTATAGCCCATTTCTTAATTGGACTGTTGGGCATTTTGATGTCTAATTTCTTGAGTTCCTTATATATTCTGGATATCAGTCCTCTGTCAGATGTGGGATTGGTGAAGATCTTTTCCCATTCTGTAGGCTGTCGCTTTGCTTTGTTGACCGTATCCTTTGCCCTACAAAAGCTTCTCAGTTTCAAGAGGTCCCATTGATTGATTGTTTCTCTCAGTGTCTGTGCTACTGGTGTTCTATTTAGAAAGTGGTCTCCTATGCCAATGTGTTCAAGACTACTTCCTACTTTCTCTTCTAGCAGGTTCAGAGTAGCTGGATTTATGTTGAGGTCCTTGATCCACTTGGACTTAAGTTTTGTGCACGGTGATAGATATGGATCTATTTGCAGCCTTCTACATGTTGATATCCAGTTTTGCCAGCACCATTTGTTGAAGATGCTTTCTTTTTTCCATTGTGCACTTTTGGCTTCTTTGTCAAAAATTATTTGTTCATAGGTGTGCGGATTAATATCAGGGTCTTCAATTCGATTCCATTGGTCCACATGTCGGTTTTTATGCCAGTACCAAGCTGTTTTTATTACTGTAGCTCTATAGTACAGCTTGAAGTCAGGGATCGTGATGCCTCCAGAGGTTGTTTTATTGTACAGGATTCTTTTGGCTATCCTGGGTTTTTTGTTTTTCCATATGAAGTTGAGTATTATTCTTTCCAGGTCTGTGAAGAATTGTGTTGGTATTTTGATGGGGATTGCATTGAATCTGTAGATTGCTTTTGGTAAGATTGCCATTTTTACTATGTTAGTTCTGCCTATCCATGAGCATGGGAGATCTTTCCATTTTCTGACATCTTCTTCAATTTCTTTTTTCAGGGACTTAAAGTTCTTGTCATATAGGTCCTTCACTTGCTTGGTTAGTATTACCCCAAGGTATTTTATGTCATTTGTGGCTATAGTAAAGGGTGATGTATCTCTGATTTCCTTCTCCGCTTTTTTGTCCATTGTATATAGGAGGGCTACTGATTTTTTGGAGTTGATCTTGTATCCTGCTATGTTGCTGAAGGTGTTTATAAGCTGTATCAGTTCCTTGGTGGAATCTTTGGGGTTGCTCAAGTATACTATCATGTCATCTGCAAATAGGGAAAGCTTGACTTCTTCCTTTCCAATTTGTATCCCCTTAATATCCTTATGTTGTCTTATTGCTCTGGCTAGAACTTCAAGTACTATATTGAATAAGTATGGGGAGAGCGGACAGCCTTGCCTCGTTCCTGATTTTAGTGGAATTGCTTTGAGTTTCTCTCCATTTAATTTGATGTTGGCTGTTGGCTTGCTGTAAATTGCCTTTATTATGTTTAGGTATGTTCCCTGTATTCCTGATCACTCCAAGACCTTTATCATGAAGGGGTGTTGGATTTTGTCAAATGCCTTTTCAGCATCTAGTGAGATGATCATGTGGTTTTTTTCTTTGAGTTTGTTTATATGGTGTATCACATTGACAGACTTTCGTATGTTGAACCATCCTTGCATCCCTGGAATGAATCCTACTTGATCATGGTGGATAATTGTTTTGATGTGGTCTTGGAGTCTGTTTGCCAGTATTTTATTGAGTATTTTTGCATCAATGTTCATGAGGGAGATCGGTCTGTAGTTCTCTTTCTTTGTTGTATCCTTGTTTGGTTTGGGAATCAGGGTAATTGTAGCCTCATAGAAGGAGTTTGGTAATGTTCCTACTGTTTCTATTGTATGGAACAATTTAGAGAGTATTGGTATTAACTCTTCTTTGAAGATCTGGTAGAATTCTGCACTGAAACCATCTGGTCCTGGGCTTTTTTTGGTTGGGAGACTTTTAATGACTGTTTCTATTTCGTTAGGGGTTATTGGACTATTTAAATAGTTTATCTGGTCTTGATTTAATTTAGGTATGTGGTACCTATCCAGAAAATTATCCATTTCTTTTAGGTTTTCCAGTTTTGTGGAATAGAGGTTTTTGAAGTATGACCTGATGATTCTCTGGATTTCCTCAATGTCTGTTGTTATGTCCCCCTTTTCATTTCTGATTTTGTTGATTTGGATGCTCTCTCTCTGTCTTTTGGTTAGTTTGGATAAGGGCTTGTCTATCTTGTTGATTTTCTCAAAGAACCAACTCTTTGTTTCATTAATTTTTTGTATTGTTCTCTTTGTTTCTATTTTATTGATTTCAGCTCTCACTTTGATAATTTCCTGGCATCTATTTTTCCTGGGAGACTTTGCTTCTTCCTGTTCTAGAACTTTCAGGTGTGCTGTTAAGTCACTAGTGTGAGATTTCTCCAGCTTATTTATGTGGGCGTTTAGTGCTATGAATTTCCCTCTTAGTACTGCTTTCATAGTGTCCCATAGGTTTGGATATGTGGTGTCTTCATTTTCGTTGATCTCTAGGAAGTCTTTAATTTCTTTCTTTATTTCTTCCTTAACCCATTGGTGATTCAGGTGGGTATTGTTCAGTTTCCATGAGATTGTAGGTTTTCTGTAGTTTTTGTTGTTGTTGAAATCCAACTTTAGACCATGGTGGTCTGATAGAACACAGGAGGTTATTCTAATTGTTTTGTATCTGTTTAGATTTGCTTTGTGACCAAGTATGTGGTCGATTTTAGAGAAGGTTCCATGGGGTGCTGAGAAGAAGGTATATTCTTTTTTGTTAGGATGGAATGTTCTGTAGATGTCGATTAAGTCCATTTGAGTCATGACATCAATTAAGTCCTTTATTTCTCTGTTAAGTTTCGATTTGGGGGATCTGTCCAGTGGTGAAAGTGGGGTGTTGAGGTCTCCCACTATTAATGTGTGGGGTTTTATATGTGATTTAAGCTTTAATAATGTTTCTTTTACATATGTGGGTGCCCTTGTGTTTGGGGCATAAATGTTCAGAATTGAGACTTCATCTTGGTGGATCTTTCCTGTGATGAGTATGTAATGCCCTTCTTGATCTCTTTTGATTGATTTTAGTTTGAAGTCTATTTTGCTGGATATCAGGATGGCTACACCCGCTTGTTTCTTAAGACCGTTTGATTGGAAAGTCTTTTCCCAGCCTTTTATTTTTAGGTAGTGTCTATCTTTGAATTTGAGATGTGTTTCTTGTATGCAGCAGAAAGATGGGTCCTGCTTTCGTATCCATTCTGTAAGCCTATGTCTTTTTATAGGTGAATTAAGTCCATTGATATTGAGGGATATTAATGTCCAGTGATTGTTCATTCCTGTTATTTTTTGGTGGTGATGTGTGTGTACTTTTCTTCGTTGGGGTCTACTGCTGTGGCTTTATGTATTGCCTGTGTTTTCGAGGTTGTATCTGACTTCCTTAGGTTGGAATTTTCCTTCTAGTGCTTTCTGTAGGGCTTGGTTTGTGGATAAATATTGTTTAAATCTGGCTTTGTCATGGAATGTCTTGTTCACTCCATCTATGACGATTGAAAGTTTTGCTGGGTATATTAGTCTAGGCTGACATCCATGGTCTCTTAATGTCTGCATTACATCTGTCCAGGACCTTCTGGCTTTCAAAGTCTCCATTGAGAAATCGGGTGTTATTCTGATAGGTTTGCCTTTATATGTCACTTGGCCTTTTTCCTTTGCTGCTCTTAATATTCTTTCTTTATTCTGTACGTTTAATTGTTTGATTATTATGTGGCGAGGGGACTTTTTTTGGGGGTCTAGTCTGTTTGGTGTTCTATAGGCTTCCTGTATCTTCATAGGCATTTCCTTCTTTAAGTTGGGAAAGTTTTCTTCTATGATCTTGTTGAATATATTTTCTGTGCCCTTGAGTTGGTATTCTTCTCCTTCTTCTACCCCTATTATTCGTAGGTTTGGTCTTTTCATGGTGTCCCAAATTTCTTGGACATTTTGGTTCATGACTTTGTTGACTTTAGTGTTTTCTTTGACTGATGAATCTATTTCTTCTATTGTATCTTCAACGCTAGAGATCCTCTCTTCCATCTCTTGCATTCTGTTGATTATACTTGCATCTGAAGTTCCCAATCGTTTTCTCAGATTTTCTATTTCCAGCATTCCCTCTGTTTGTGTCTTCTTCATTTTTTCTATTTCCTTTTTCAGGTCTTGGACTGTTTCCTTCATTTGTTTCATTGATTTTTCTTGATTTTCTTTCAGTATTTTATTGTTCTCTTCCAGGACTTTATTGATTTCTTCTAATTTGTTTGCCCTTTCCTCTAGTTGTTTACAGCGTTCTTCACATTTTTTTGTCTTTTCCTCTACACGAGCCTCTAGCTTCTTCATGATGACATTCATAAGGCTATTTTCTTCTGCTTCTTCCAATTTCTGATGTTCAGGTCTAGGTGTTGGAGGAGGGCTAGGGCCTGGTGATGGTGTATTACTATTCATTTTGTTGTATGTGTTTCTGCCTTGACGTCTGCCCATCTCCTTGTGGTTCGTTCCTGGCCTTATCCGCACACTTGGTTCAGAGCTGACCGATTCAGGAAGTCTCTCTCTCTTGTCCAGATGGGAGCTCTCTTGTCCAAATTGGAAGTCCGGGGCAGGATGGAAGCTCTTGTTCAGAAGGGAAGTCCGGGGGAGGATGGGTGCTCTCCTCTCTCTCTCTCTCTCTCTCTCTCTCTCTCTCTCTCTCTCTCTCCTCCAGATGGGAAATCCACGGCAAGATGGGAGCTGGGGGCCAGCCTCTAAGTCTCAAGAAGAGGCTTGGGGCTCAGGCGGATGGGCGTGGGGGCAGGGCGTGGAGACTGCAGGGTCTGCCAGGGGTCTTGGAGAAGGAGATCCTTCCCGGTGGGGCTAGAAGGGCACCTGCCCGGGGACCAGAACCTGGGGCCAAGTTGGGCAGGTCTTCCCCGGAGTGGCTGGTGCCCAGGGATGGGGTAGGGGGCAAGCTAGGGCACTCACCTGTGCTTCAGAAGGGAAGTCCTGGGCAAGATGGGAGCTGGGGGGCCTGGCCTCTAAGTCTCAGGCAGAGGCTTGGGGCTCAGGCGGATGGGCGTGGGGGCAGGGCGTGGAGACTGCAGGGTCTGCCAGGGGTCTTGGAGAGGGGGATCCTTCCCAGTGGGGCTAGAAGGGCACCTGCCCGGGGAGCAGAACCTGGGCCCAAGTTGGGCAGGTCTTCCCCGGAGTGGCTGGTGCCCAGGGATGGGGTCGGGGGCAAGCTAGGGCACTCACCTGTGCTTCAGAAGGGAAGTCCGGGGGAAGATGGGAGCTGGGGGCTGGTCTCTAAGTCTCAGGAAGAGGCTTGGGGCTCAGGCAGATGGGCGTGGGGGCAGGGCGTGGAGACTTCAGGGTCTGCCAGGGGTCTTGGAGAAGGGGATCCTTCCCGGTTGGGGTAGAAGGGCACCTGCCCGGGGTCCAGAACCTGGGCCCAAGTTGGGCAGGTCTTCCCCGGAGTGGCTGGTGCCCAGGGATGGGGTCGGGGGCAAGCTAGGGCACTCACCTGTGCTTCAGAAGGGAAGTCCTGGGCAAGATGGGTAGTGTGGATTCTTAAATCAATGATGAAAGAGCTAATTAAAGTGCCCTTGACTTCTATTTCTTTTCTATGAGAGCATTGTATCTTTTTCATGACCATAAGTTTAAAATTATTTAAAGTGCATCTGATGAAGTTTTTTTTGTACTCAATCATATTCTGTTCCAGATGTCAGAGAAACAGCTTTCTTATTTGTCACAGATAGCAATGTCTCCTCAGAATGGTGGTATAGTATGCCTCTGATCTTACTAGGGTTTTATACTCTATATTCAGAATAAATTCTCATGCTGTTAAAAAAAATAGTCACAGGGATAGGTAGTTAACTCACTACTGAAGTTCTTGCCTTTGGAGCCTGAGGACCTTCAATAGCTCCTCAGAACCCAGGTCAAAAATTAGCCAGGCAAGGTGGTATATACCTGTAGGCTGGACACTGGGGAGGCAGAAACAGACACAGACAGAGAACTAGGGCTAGTTAGCCAAACACCCTAGCCTGGCTGGTGAGTCCAGGCCACTCTCTCATGATTCTGTCTCAAAAAGAAGGCGTTTATCACACCAGAGATTGTCTTCTAGCCTCCATGTGCAGGTGCGTGTGCACATGCACACACACAAACACACACATCAATATGTGTGCATGCTCACACACACCCATGCAAACATTTTTGTGAGCACACATAAACATATACAAATACTTACATGTGCCTGTATAAATACACACAGGATTGGTTACAGTGGTGTTTTATCATACGACTTAGTTTTACTTGAACAATGACTTGATCATACGTCTTTGGGGGAGAACTGACAGTGACATTGATAAAGACACAGTAGAAGATGGGACAGAAGGCACCAGCAGTGAAGGTCAGGTGAGCTTAGGTTGTCAGCTATTATTTAATGGCCACTTCACAGCTTCTCATGTAAACTTAGAAGACACCACGGTTCACAGCCCCAGGCATGCCGTGTGCTCTCTGATAGGACTGAATGGGAAAAACTGAATCTTTGGATGTCAGATGAGCAGTCAACTTCAATACCTAGAAAGAAAGCCAGGGCTAGACTACAGATTCCTGCTTTCAAAATTAATTTTACTTTTCCATTAATGTAACACCTCTCTCTGAAGATCTCTCTATTCCTTTTCCCCTTTGCTGTGATGCAGCCCTCTTTCCCCCGATGCTCACGTCTGCATTTAAGAGTATAAACCTCAAAATTATTCTTGATATTTTTATGTATTTGCTGAAGCTATCTTCATTTCATCACTAAAATATGATTTTGTTTGTTTGTTTTTTTGAGATAGGGTTTCTCTGTGTAGTTTTGATGCCTGTCCTAGAATCTCGCTCTGCAGCCCAGGCTGGCCTCGAACTCATAGAGATCCACCTACCTCTGCCTCCCCAGTGCTGGGATTAAAGGCATGTGCTACCACTGCCCAGCTGAAAATATGATTTATTTATGGATACATATAGAATCACTTTTGGAAAAGGATAAGTATAGAATTATGAAACAAAATTTCATAAACATATGGCAAAAAGAATTGTACAGGATTCTTTTTAAGACCATGCATGCTTAGCCTCTCCTGAATCGACTGAAAGTGTTTATAGATGCCCGGGAAATGGCTTTGCTCTAAGGCTGAAGTGTAAGCTGTGTCTTAATCTGTTGATCTTATCATTTCAAAGAGCCATCACTTAGATTCATTGACTCTTTGTATTGTTTTCTTTTATTATATTTCATTATTTGTTCTTTGGTGTACTGGGTTTGCATTTGGTTTGTTTATCGTATTTCCAAGTTCTCCAGTCCTATCACTCAATGATTCTTCTGTGCTCTTTCTGACTTTCTTTTTTAAATTTAGGCACTTAGAGGTGTAAATTTCACTCATAAGACTGCTTTTAATGTTCTTCCAAAGGTTTGCTGTATTGTGTTGTCATTTTTACTCCTTTTTTATTTCTTTCTTGATTTCTCCTTTGACCCATTAATTATTCAACAATGTGTATAATCACCACATGTTTGTGTAATTATTAGAGGTTTATTTGCTCTTGGTTTTCTGTGATCAGAAAGGATACACAGAATTGTTTTTTTTTCTGAATTTGTTAAGATATCTTTTGTGTCCCAATACGTGATTTATTGTAGACGGTTTTCTATGGATTGCTGAGTAGAATGTATGTTCTTTGTCTTTTGGGTAAGATAACTGCAGCTGTCTGTTAGGTATATTTGACAGGTGTCTTAGTCACTGTTCTGTTGTTTATGAAGACACACGTGACCAAGGTGACTCCTGTGAGATAAAACATTTGTGGGCTTGCTTACAGTTTCAGAAATGTATTCCATTATCATCATGGAGGGGAGCATGGCAGCAAGCATGGCAGGTGTGGTGCTGGAGGAGTAGTTGAGAGCTACACAGGCAGAGAAAGACCCAGCTGTACCACTCTTGGACATATATCCAAAGGAAGCTCCATCCAACCATAAGAACACTTGCTCAACTATGTTCATTGTGGTTTTATTCATAATAGCCAAAAACTGGAAGCAACCTAGATGTCCCTTGACTGAAGAATGGATAAAGAAAATGTGGCATATTTACACAATGGAGTATTACTCAGAGGTTAAGAAAAAAAATGACATCATGAAATTTTCAGGCAAGTGGATACAACTAGAAAAAAAAATCATCCTGATTGAGGTTACCCAGGCCCAGAAAGACAAATATGATATGTATTCACTTACAAGTGGATATTAGTTGTCAAGTAAATGATAAACAAACTACAATCCATACCTATAATTTGAAGTTCAAAATGTATTAAAAAAATCTCAACTGTCAGTCCTAAAAACATACATACAAGTAACATTATATGGACCGAACAGGGTATATTTAGGAGTATACATACATTCGTTCAATAACAGCTAAGTGAAAAAAGAGGTCATGAATTTGAAGGAGAGTGGGGATAGTTATAGAGGAGAGTTAGAAAGGTGGAAAGAGAAGGGAGAGATGTAACTATATAGTCCTGAAATTTAAAAAAAAAATGAAAAACTTCTTAGTTTATGCTAATATGTGCATAGCCCCTAGATACTGGTAGCAACCTAGGATAATGAATATAAAAACTTATAAATGCATGTCACAGAGAGAGAGAGAGAGAGACAGAGAGACAGAGAGACAGAGAGAGACAGAGACAGAGAGAGAGAGACAGAGAGACAGAGACAGAGACAGAGAGACAGAGACAAAGAGAGAGACAGAGAAAGAGAGACACAGACAGAGACAGAGAGAAATACTAAGCCTGCCGCCTGAACCTATAGTATCAACACTCAAAGAAACTATAAAAATACAAGTTCTTAGGTTTCAAATTAACCCAGTCAGTCATAATCTCTACAGCCTTGGTTTTGTCTTCTCCATCCACCTCCATGGCCTCACAGCAACACATCCAAAGTCATTTGTATGACACATTGAGTCCCTACCAATGCCTCTGTATCAGGAGTAGTGAGGGTGACAATTAATAATGTGTACAGATCAATGATTGAAGGCCTTACAGTTACAGACGCTTTGGGTTTGGGGTCAGAAAACTGAGTTTAAAGTTGAATCTTTACTTCCTCTCATTCAGGCTTAGGGGAAACTCATTATCTTGACCTCTGGTCTCTTTACCTGACACACTTCCCAAATGGAAACTGTCCTTAAGTTCTGTAGATGAGGACAAACTGAATTGCTGTAGGAGGTGGAGGTATGTGTTGCCAATGAAGGGTATGGTGTGTTCCATAAAAAAAATACCATAGTTCCGGTTGATTCTGAAACAAAAATTAAATAGCAAACAATAACAAATGCAAAAGCTGAATGGATCAGAGAAAGGAGAGTGTAGGTTGATGAGGCAAATTGTGAATCACAGAAATGAAGTGATCCCCCTCTAGAGACATACTGAAATTGTTGCATCAGGAGATAGAATCATGATACTATTATTATCGCTAATAACTTGACCACTGATTATGTAGCTCTGTGTGTTCTTAAGTAAACAGGTAACACTCACACCACCAAATACCATCCCTAAATTTAAAGAGAATATGAAATGGGTGACTTTTCCTGGGGTGATGCAAACAAATGTCTACTCACCCCAGATAGGCATCAACAGCAGACAAGAGTGAAGGTACCATTCAAGTTTAGCTTAGTGAACCAGTGAGTTTATCAGCACTGCTATAGGAGCTCGGGTGACTGGAAGGTGGCTACAGAGATCAACCAATGCACAACTTGCAGGCAGCTCTCCTGGAGAGCCCCCTGCCCCAGCTGGAGCTCACTGCTTGTAGAACCTTGTAGGGAGGTCTTGTGAGTCTTGTTTCAAGAGCTTTTAAAACTTGTTTACTTCCAAAGCTCTGTAAGTTTCATTTATTTCCTGAGTCTTGGCAAGTTTCCCTCCAGAAGGAAATATTTCCTTTCAGAAGAAATAGCTATACAGTAAATGTCAGAAACATTTCAAGGACTTTCATCAACTTTAGTAGCTAGTATGTAAAATAGCACCTAAGGACTCCTGCAGATTCTGATACTAAGGTTTTGCTAGTTTTGATGTTTTGCTACATTTATTGCAGTTTCTCAGCTTCAGTAGTAGAACCACAGAGTGTAAGGATACTATACACAAATGTCAAGAGATTATACACGTTCAATCTTCATTTGCACACATTTTGACTTTACAAGTTGCTTTTATGATTATAAAGTAATTTATTAATTATGTAAAGGATTCAGAATAATTATTTGAATATTTAGAAGTTATATTAAAAAGCCAGTGTTCCTGGGTTATATAAAGTGCTTTGAAACAGTGCCAGGAAAATATTAATTAAAATGGTTTTTTTTTAATTTAAAAGGGTTTTTTATTTATGTATATATGTGTATGAGTGGCTGTGTGTCTCCCTGTGAATGCACCTACATGTGTGTGGTTGCCTTTGGAACTCAGAAGAGAGAGACAGCTCCCTTCAAGCTGGAAATATAGGCAACTGTGAGTCACTGATGTGGGTGCTGGGACCCAAATGGAGGTCTTCTGAAAGAGAAGCAAGGCTCTTCACCACTGAAAAATCACTTGTTCTGTTTTGATTTTTAATTCTTTGAGAAATTTATACAATGAGTTTTGGTCATATATTCATCTCCTCCAGAAACACTTCTCACTCAGACACACCCCTTTTCCTTCCCACCCAAATTTGTATATTCTATTTTTTTTCACCCACCAAATAAAATTTGTGTTGCTGACATATTCTTAGATGTATGACCCTCCACTGGAGTGTGGTACATTAACTGGTGGCAACATTCTTAAAGAAAACTCTGCTTTTAGCAGCAAACAATTTCCAAAAGCCCCTCAGCTATTCATGTCTACCTTCATGTCTACCTCCTTTCTCTATGCTGAGGTTTCATCTGGTTTGAATTTGCATATTTATCCCTCTGCACAAAACTCAACTCCAAATGGATAAAGAACCTCCACATAAGACATGATAGCTTGAATCTTACAGAGGAGTGTAGAGGGCCTATGTTTGAAATTAAAGGCACAAGAAAGGATTTTCTGAAGAGGACCGCAGTAATGAAAGCCTTAAGACTAACATTTGACAAGTGGGATGGTAGTTGTAAAATAAAAATGGCCCCCATAACTTGATAGGGAGTAGCACTGTTAGTAAGTGTGGCTTTGCTGGAGAAAGTGTGTCACTAGGAAGTGGGCTTTGAGGGCTCAGAAGCTCAAGTCAACTTAATGTCTCACTGTCAACTTCTGCCTGTGGATCAAGATGTAAAACTCTCAGTTTCTTCTCCAGCACCATGTCTGCCTGTATGCCACATGTTTCCTGTTGTAACAATAATGGACTTAACCTCTGAACTGTAAGCCAGCCTCAATTAAATGTTTTCCTTTATAAGAGTTGCTGTGGTCACGGTGTCTCTTCACAGCAATAAAAGCCTTAAAACGGTGACCATATGAAATTAAAAAGCTTCTGTACAGCAAAGAACACCAAGGAGGTACTCTACACGATGGGGAAAATGTTTACAAACTATACATCTGACAGAATGTTAGTATGTAGAATATGCAAAGAACTCCAACAATGAAGCATCAAGAAAATGGAAAACATGATTACAAAATGGAGCATGGAATAGAAAAGAAGTTCACAGAAGATTAAAAAACAAATGGCTGAAAAACATTTAAAAAGTATTAACTAAGCCATCTTTTAAAATGCATGTGTTAACATCACTTCTTAAGTTTTTGAGAATGGGATGATGACAGCAAGGATTTGCAAACTCCACAGAAATCAGTATAGGATGATTCACAGGTATGAGATAAGGAATGGGATGCATGTGATTAGCTGGAATATGAACCAGATTTCCAGCAATGACTGGCAAGAAGGTGTTCATGTACTTTTGTTTTATAAGTAAAATCTCTGTAATTATACCCCTTTTAATAATTAATTTTGTTGTTTACCCGTTTCATATGTATATACCCACATATATAATATGTTTTTATTACTATCTCCCCACTTTCCCTTATCTCCTTCCCTTAGCTACCATTCCCCCATCATGTCTTTATTAGTCTCTTTCCCAGGTTCAGAGCTTTCAGTCTTGTTTTGTGGCCTGTTCTGTCTAGATTATTTCCAATCCAATGCTTACACACTCTGCTTTGAACTCAGTGATCTTGAATCATCTTTTCTTGTTCATCTTTTGTGAAGAAGTGTCATTCCTATTAATACAATCTGGGTTAGGTTCTCATCTGCCCCTACCTGATTCTGAATCTGGTGTTCTGAACACATTTGCTTTTTTTTTTTTTTTTATAATTATTTTCTGGTTTTGAGAAATATTTGTTTGACTCATATAGTATGTATGTATTTAAATTGGTATTCTTCTGCTGTTACTACATTGCTAAAGAAGGAAATGGCATAAAACTTTAAACGTTTGCTCTATGTAAGCAGTAGAGACATTCATATCAGTGAGATGGTGGGTTTCTGAGAAGGACCCTATAGCCACCAAGGACACAAAGTGGATTATTGTGTTAATTAATCATTACTTGAATTCATGCCTTGTGGGTGATATGTGTAAGTGTGTGTGTGTGTGTGTGTGTGTGTGTGTGTATGTTCAAGTGCATGTGAGTGTGAGTGCAGACAATGTAGAATCTAAAACTCAACTGTGGATACTGATCCTCAGTGTGTGTCGTTTTTTGAGACAGTCTTTCATTCTCCTTGGACTTGCTCATTTCAGTAAAAGTGGCTGACAAGCATGCCCTAGGGATCCTCATGTCTCCACCTCCCCAGCACTGGGATTACAGATGCATACCAAAAGGCTTGCCCTCTGCACATTGTCTCTGGGGATCAAATGCCTCTCCTAACACCTGCCTAGCAAGCAGTTTATTGACTGAGGCATCACCTCCCCATCCCCCGCCCCCACTAAGCCATTATCCGTGTCTGTTTACTTGGTATGTGCTGACTCTCTGTGTGCTCAGCTGCAGTGAGATGGAAGTGAGGCTTTGGATTCCTCCTCTCAGCGTTTGCCACTTCCCTGCTTTCCTCCTCTGCTGGCCTCCACACAAGCAAGCTCCTTTGGCCTTCAGGTGCCTTTAAATTGTCATTTTTCAGTCGCATTTCCCCAGCTAGCTGTGAGTGACTCACATCAGTCTTCTGCAGCTTGGCGGACTGTTCGACCGTTTATCATCAAGAAAGCTAGGGAAACTGACAGAAATGTGGATGTGTAGGCTTCTCTGTGCATGCTGTGGACTTCCTCCACGCTTCTCCTCCTCTCAAAGCTTACTTTGTCTGAGTTAGGAAATACTTGGCAAATCGTTATAGCAGGTACACTAAGGAAAGACTGCCATTTTTTTTTTTCAATTTAATGGGCCATTTCAATGCTTAGATGATAAATGGATGGCATCCCATTGTCATGTAACTCAGTTTCCTGCAGAGGAGCCTGGACTCCTTGGCACTGCGAACTCCTGCAGAACATTCCAACTGACTTAAAAATGACAGTCACACTTCTAACAAACACAGTGTTTTCTTTCTTTTTTTTTTTCAGAAATATTTCTAATCTTCTAGATTTTTGGAAAAGCATGAAATATGGAGAATAAAAGCTTATGTTGTATTACAATAATCTGAAAAAGCTTAGTCATCATTCCAATGTAGCATATCTCAATAAAAACAGAATACACATAGGAGTTGGGAGAGTGAACTGCCCATATGCATGAGACCCAAGTTAATTTCCCAGGTTTATAATATAGTAACATTCCCCCTAAGGACTTGCTTTTCTTGTTAAGTGTGGACTATGTAAGTAGATGAATCCATAAACAGAAGAAATATGATTAAGTATACTAAATGTCTGTTGATGATTTTTTTTCAATTTTTTTTTCAAAAATCAATGAGCCAGAAAGATGGTCCAGTGGATAAGAATGCTTTCTGCTTTTCCAGAGGGTATGAGTTCAGTTCCCAGCATCCACATCAGGTAGCTCATGACCACCTATAATTGCTACTTCAGAGGCTCCCATGCCTTCTTTTAGTTTCCATCGGTACCTGTACACACATGTACATACACCCCAGCCTCCATACATAAATATAAAAAGCAATGTATTACTCAATTTGATTTTTTTCTTATGAGTCAAAACAAAGCCTACATTATCAATAAAAAGACCACTAAGAAAATCATCCAAGTTTTTCAGCTCTTATTTCATCTTGCTTCTAGACACACACAGTGGGAAGAAGGTCATTGCACAATTCAGGTGACTTGTGCACTCAGGCAGGGTGAAGTATTGGTGAAATTATTAAGGCCACTCCATGTAGTTAAAAGGAAGATTTATTTAGTGGGTAACTTACAAATGAATGGATAGGTAGGTCATGGATCTGGGGAAGGTGTATCGCAGTCCAGCGGTGTTCTCTGGAGCTCTGCTCTGTCAACCTCCACTGTCCAGGGTCCAGGAACAGAGAGAGAGCTGGCCCATCTGGATCTTGGTTCTCCAGGGTCCTCCCTTGGCCCCGCCTTATAGGCGTGACAGTTGCCGAAGCCTCAATGGGGGTTGGAACTTCCAGATCAAAGCTGGAATGGCTACCCACTAGAGTGAAGTGAAGACGGTCTTTGTTCTTCACTTGACTTGCACCTAGGACACTGTTTGGCACTTTTCTGAAATTCCCTCTGACTGCAGTTGGAGGAAAACACTCCTGTCTCAGCAAATTTGTCCTCCTGAAAGGAACTAAACTCTCTTTATCCTGGTTCAGTCCCTGCCCCTCCTGGTTTCTACCTTGAATGTACCATACTCAAGGATGAGTATCACTGAGTTGGACTTTGACCTCCACATGAATACACGTGCATGCTATATATGGGCAGGTGCATACACACTCTCTATACACGTGCACCTGCACACACATACACGCAAGTCAGTTCAGGTAGAGTAGTTCTGGAAAATCAGTTGGAATGAGAGTGCTCTTGACTCCTTTATTGTTACTATGGTAGTTTAATCACAGCCTATCAGGGAGGAGAAATATGTGGTCATAAAAACATCATGTTATGGTTTTAGCATTAAAAGTTTTTTAGGCCTTGGATAAGAGCTCTTGCACAGACATGTGGACCTCAGTTCAAACCGAAGCACCTATGTAAACATCTCAATGTGTTTACACTGGCCAGCAAGGCCAGTGCTGTGAAAGGTGAAGAGAGGATTTCAAGCTGTTCAGCTAGCTATTGATTCAAAGAGAGATCCTTTTTAAAATCAGTAGAGCACAGAGTGGTAGAGTAGGATGCCTCAGAAGGTATACACATGTATGGAAGTAATTATGTGAGTTTTATCATTTCAACTAAGCTACATCATGGACTTTCCAAATACACAAAATGTGCAGCCTGAAGAGATTGCTCAGCAGTTTAGAGAGTGCATACTGACCTAGCAGAGGACCCAAGTTCAGTTTCCAGCACTCACCAGTCCACAGCTCCCTGTAACTTCAAATCCAGGGATGTCCTATCTGACTCCCCACAGTACCTACTGTCATATGCACATACCCTCATACAGGCACACACTGTGATGGCTAGTCTTGATTGTTAATTTGACTACAACTAGAATTAACTAAAACCCAAATAGCTGAACTTACCTGTGAGGGATTTTTTTTCTTAATTAAATCATCTGATTTCGGAAGATCTGCCTTTAATCCAAATCATTTGAGGTGGGAAGATCCACCTCTAATAGGGACCATACTTTCTGGTGGCAGCCTAGATAAGAACATGGAAGAAGGGACCTTTTGCTCTTTGCCTGCTTGCTTCCCCTCATTGGTGAGTCTATTCCTTCAATGACATTAAAGCCCATTTCTTTAGGATTCTGGTACATAACGATGACCATCTGAGGTATCCAGTTCCATGGACTGAAAACTACTGGATTATTGGACTTTTCATTGGTAGACAACCATTGTTGGATTAGATGGACCACAGCCTGTAAACCATTTGAATAAGTAACTTTTATATAAAGGGTTTTTTTTTTTGTATATCACATGTGTAATTATACACATTTATATAATTTTATATATTTCACTTTAAAATTTATTAAATTTGTAAATACAGTTAATCATTTGAAAATATTTTGAAAAGCTAAAAAAAATAAGCATGATACTGTATCTATAAACTTATTTCTGATGCTCAATTTCATATTTGATTTTCCAGTACAAATAAAAATCCTAATACAAACAAACATATTTGGTCCATCAGATCTGTTCCTATAGAAAACTCTATCTAATACACACAAACATACATATATTTAAAAACAAAATTTTTAAGTAAATGTGCTGAAAATACAGAAATAGGGCAAAAATATTTCTAAGGTCCTTTCTGCTCATACAATTTTAAAGATGAGCATTTATTGTAATTTTAACCTTCACACTTCAAAAATGGTTTTGTGCACCAAAGAATTATGGGAAAATATTTGCAAAAGTATTTGTAGATTAGCATGGGTTCATGTTCTCACTGCTTCATGGAGACAGTTCTATGTTATACATTTTGGGCATTGATTAATTACTGATTGAACATTAGAGAAAAATGATGTATAATGACTTCAGAAATAGCTGCGAAATGAATAGTCCAAACAGTCTCACATATGCGCATGCTATTTTTCTTACTTCTTTAACACATATTAAACCAAATATTTCATACCAGTGTCCCAGATTATTCTCTTGACTCAAATACGTACTGCATTGATAGATGTAAAAAGATTTTTACCCTTTCAAAGAGAGTTTTCAAAGTTCCAGTGCCTGGCTTCTCAGGTGAAGAAAATGTCTTTTTCTTGAGACTATTTTGAATGGAGAGCAGTTAAATTGAAATGACATTTTAAAATTTTAAATCAGTTTTAGTATATCCAATATTGGCCGTGTATTCCTTTGTGAAAGATCAGAGGTCTGTCTGTCTTTGAAGAAACCTACTTTAAAGAAATAAAGTTGATCAAGGGTAATGTTTATTTATATTGGAAATTCAAATGTAAAATTCAGCATCAGAAAAAAAGTTGATTGACACAATACCATGCTTATTTGTTTAAGATTTTTCAACATATTTTCAAATGATTAACTATACTTATAATTTTTATACATTAGCGTTAATGTAATAAGCATTAGGAAACATCATGTGTGTCAGCAAATTGTCTTCCTTTAGGGCTAGCATTGATTAAGGCTTTACCCAGATAGACAGATGAATTAGGTTTTTAACCTCTTAAAGGGGATAGATAATACAGCACCTATTACTCTTCACCTGGTTTATTTCATTCAGTAATACATCTATGTGATTTATCCATGGTTTTTAATACATTAACATGGACAACTTCTAATTTCAACCATTGGCTCATGTTGTTTTAAACAACACAAGGCAGTGTGTTCATTCTACCACTGATGTGCTACCAATTAGATTGCTCCTAGTTTGGGGCTACTGTAAGTAACACCTCTCTCAACATTCATACAGGTAAATTTGAAGAACTTTATGTAGCCTTCAGGAGCCAGTGAAATTCTACATGTTCAATTTAAGTAGTTAATTTTATAATCTTGCCAGGGTTGTGGTTATAATGTTAATATATAAATTGAAGCCTACTATCATATTATCAGTGATTAACAATGTACACTTTCATAATTTCATCTATGGACACAGTGCATTTTGATCATTTCTTATACCCCCCTCAAAGTTATGTCTTGAATAGTGGGTGGTTTGAAAGAAAATGACCTTTTTAGGGAGAGGCACTATTGTGAAGTGTGGCTTTGTTTGAATAGGTGTGGCCTTGTTGGAGGAAGTGTGTCTCTGTGGCGGTGGGCTTTGAGGTCTCCTGTGCTCAAGCTACTATGCCCTGTGCTACAGTTCACTTCTTGTTTCCTGGGGATCAAAATGTAGAACTCTCAGCTCCTTCTCCAAAGCCATGCCTGCCTGCAGGCCACCATGCTTCCCCCCATGACAATAATGGACTAAAACTCAAAAACTGTAAGCCACCCAAATTAAATGTTTTTCCTTTTATAATAGTTGCCATGGTTATGGTGTCTCTTCACAGCAATAGAAACTCTAACTAAAACAAAAGTTCGTACCAGAGACTGGGGTATTGCTGTGATAAGCCTGGCCATGCTTTTGTTTGAAGAAATATGGACCTTGGGACTGTGGATTTGAAAAGCAATTAAAAGCTTTAAGTGCTGCTCAATGGGCCATACTAATAGAAGCATAGAGGACAGTAGTGTTGAGTGTGAGCTGATGAACTGTGACGGCCTGGCTCAAGATGTTTCAAGAGATGAAGAATTTTAGTAGATTGCCTAGAAACCATTCTTGTGTTAAAAATAATGAAGAATGCAGCTGTTTTTTACTCTCTTCTGAAGAGTCTGCTTGAGACTAAAGTGGCGAAATTTGGATTAATTCCATTGGTAGAGGAAATCTCAAAACAACCTAGTATAGACTCTGTAATGTGGTTATTAGTGTTAAATGTAACAAAGATACATAAGGAAAAGGAGCAAACTGAGAAAGAAAAAATAAAAAATGTACAATATAAGAAGAAATGGGGCACAAGGAAGTGAAGTGGAGCTGCAATCTGTGTTTAAGGAGATAAACAGATTAAGAAATGGAGCAAAGGTCTTGGTGACCTCAGGGTAAGTTCCCACCCAGATAAATTTCTAACTTGTAAAAAGGAATTAAAGAAAAGTATAGAGCTAGGTGTGGTGGTGCATGCTTTTAATTCCAGCAGTCTGGAGAAGGAGCCAGGTGGATCTCTAAGTTCAAGGCCAATCTGTTTTACCTACAGATAGAGTTTCAGGACATCCAAGCTTACGCAGTGAGGGAAACTCAAAAATAGAAAGCAGGTAATAGGAACCTCAGACATTAATATAGACTCTGGCTGGAATAGGGCCACAGACCCAGACATAGCCCTCAGTTGCAGCTCTGGCCCAGTTATCACCACAGCACTGGGTAGAAGCTCAGGCCACTCCAATCTGCATGGCCCCATGGCACCATGATCCTTAGCCACCAACATGGACTCAGGTGTCACCATTGAAGGCCATATAGATGCCTGAGATCTGGGGCCATGTTAGTGTCTGAGGACCATGCTAATGAAGGGGCTGTGCTGTTCTGAGTGGCCTGTACTGCCAGCTGGAGGAATGGTGACATCCAGAACCAACTACAGCCAAGGACCATGTCTGAGTCTGTGGTCCTATTAGAGCTATGGTCTGTAGGCCTTTGTTGCCATCAAGGGGTACACGGAAGGTTGGGGTTAGGGTCTCAACCTATGGCCTTATTTGCGCCCAGGAACGTTCTACCACCAGAGCCAACCTGATTGGTGTGGCCTGTGTTTCCACCCAAAGCCAGGATGTTGTCCGGGCCCAAGCTGCTGCCCAGGGCCATGTCTGGATCCATGGTCCTACTGCAGCTGGGGTCTGTGTTGATGTCTATGGCCTGTGTCACCTCATAGGGCTGTAGGAACCATGTGTGGTGAAATCAGAGGGCCATGCTGAGCTGGACAGACTGTTCACTGCTCCTGGGATAGCTGGCTCTGCCCCTACCTGGACACTGTCGCAAGAGAGCTGTCTCTAACCCTCATGGGAAAGCTCGCCTCCTGAACTTAGGAGAGATGTTCCCACTCCTCACCATAGGCAAGGGAGGACTGGCACGGGCATAGGGGTGCTAGCTCCTCCCATTTCCTGAAGGGACTGCCCCAGAGACTGACCAGCTCAACTACCACTCAGGCCCATGACTGGGTCTGGGGTTGGCCCACCCTAACATCAACCCTATCTAGGACCTGCTGGAGCTTGAGAAAGGACTGGTCCTGTGGAATGATATGGACAGGATCTCCATGACTCAGGGCAGCAAAGGATATCTGAGAGGAGTTTTGGTGAGGATCCAGTGATGAAGATGTACCAGAAAACATAAGCCTTGAACCAGATCAATGACTCACGGAAATGAGTATTTGCAAGTAAAGCTGAGTGAACAAGAGGGTATACTGTGTGACATATCTTGGTTCCCAGTGCCACCAGAATGAATGAAGAGGTGTTAGAGAGCCAGGAAAGATGGAGGAGTGAAGAGGGTTTGTTGTTGGTGTCTGTTTTTGTTTTCATTTTTATTTTTGTCTTGTTTTTATTTTTATTTTTTGTTTGCTTTTGTTTGATTTGTTTTTTAAAATTTTTATTTTGAGGGTGCTGCAGGGTGAGGGGAGGATATGGAGGGACTGAGAAGTGTGTGGAATTGGGGTACATAAAGTGAAATTCCCAAAGATTCAATGAAGAAAGTATGTTAAAAAAAAAAGAGAGCTGGTGAAGATGTAATTGAACAAGGGGGCCATTTTTCAGCCCCAAAAAGCAGCAGAACTTGACAACTTTGGCCACATGGTTCTGGCTTTAGAGTTAAGGATAGAAGAAAGGGTTTGTGTATTCATTCTTTGTTAGTAAGGAAAGCTGCTGAGGCAAGGCATGTGTCAGGGGTGTCCTTGAATGGAGGCCTAGAGAGGCCATTGCATGAAGCTATGAAGGTGAAGTCTGGGTTGCCTTTGAGGCCCCAAGATGTTGAAGATGCCAGAGCTGTAGGATATCTGTCAAGGAGAGCTGCTAACAGGGAGTAGAAACAGCCCAAGAGACAGATGTGTGTTGCAGTTGGCAAAGCTGAAAGAAGTTGGAGATCTGAAGTTTTGACATCAGATATGGTGATGCAGAGTTTGGAGTTTGCTCAGCTGGTTTTTCATCTTGCTTTAATCCAGTATTTCCTCACTACGCTCCCTTCCTTACATTTTGGAATGGTAATTGTCTTAGATTTTTATTGCTGTGAAGAGACACCTTAACCATGGCAACTCTTATAAAGAAAACATTTAATTGGGATGACTCATTTACAGGTTCAGAGGTTCAGTCCTTTATCATCTTGGTGGGGAGCATGGCAGCAGGCAGGCAGATATGGTGCTGGAGTTGAGAGTCCTTAATCTTGATAGACAAGCAACAGGAAATTGATTGTCACAACTGAGTCAAGTTTGAGGAAAAAGACCTCAAAGTCCACCCCCACAGTGACACATTTCCTCCAACAAGGCCACACCTACTAATAATGTTACTCTCTTTGGGGACCATTTTCTTTCAAACCACCATAGCAGTGGTTTGAAAGAAAATTACCCCCATAAGAAGTGGCATACAGTGAGTGTGACATTGTTGAAGTAGGTATGGCCTTGTTGGAGGAAGTGTGTCATTGTGGGGACATTGAGGTCTCCTGTGCTCAAGCTACACTCAAGGATAGAGTTCACTTCCTGTTGCCTAGGGATCAAGATGTAGAACTCTCAGCTCCTTCTCTAGCACCATGTCTGCCTGCATGCCAGCATGTTTCCTGCCATGATGATAATGAACTAACGCTCTGAAAGTATAAGCTACCTAATTAAATGTGGTCATGGTGTCTCTCCACAGCAATAGAAACCCTAACTAAGACAAAGATTTTGAGGAAGTCCCATATTATTGTCTTTAATGGCTGACCAGCATACCTTTCTACCAGTATTGTGATGCAGTCTCTATTTTCCACATCCTCTCTATCACTTGGTAGTTTGGGCATCTTTAAAATAATGGTTTATCTTATTTTTAATAATGTATATGTGCATGTATTTGTGGATGGTTCTACTCAGATGAGTGCAGGTGTCTACAGAGGCCCAAAGATTTCTGGAGCTGGAGTCACAAGTAATCATGAGCCAACTGATGTGGGTTCTGGGATCGGAACTCAGGTCCTCTGGGAGAGCAGATCAAAATCCAAACTGCTGAAACATATCTCTAAAACTTGTTTACTCTTCTTGGTAATAACAATTATATTCAGGGTTAATTGGCATCTTCTTTTCTGTTTGATTTTCATTTCCCAAATGACGCTGATATTCTTTTGAGGGTTATCTTCCACCTGTTTTGAATTGGATGATCTGTTATCCTGGTGGGCTTTGAAGCCCTTGTCTATTCTAGACAATAACTGTTTTCATGAGGTGTGGTTGGCAGATATTCTTTCCCCATCTGAAGTCATTGTTTCTTTCTGGTTCTTCCTTGTTTCTACTAGAACTTTTTAATTTTATGTAATACATTTTTAATTTTTTTCTCAGTTTTTTTTTTAATCTGGAGGGGGGAATCATGCAAAATAGTTATTGTTAATTTTTGTGTTCTGAATTTTTTCTCTACTTTTTCTAATTATTTCACTTTTTAGTTCTTATGTGTAAGCCTTTAATCCATTTTGTACTTGCTAATGATTTATTTTTATTATTTCTTCTCTGTGTGTGTGTGTGTGTGTGTGTGTGTGTGTGTGTGTATGCATATATGTGTATGCTTGCACAAGTGCCTGAGGAGTCTGGGAGAAGATATTGTGTGTGTGTGTGTGTGTGTGTGTGTGTGTATGCATATATGTGTATGCTTGCACAAGTGCCTGAGGAGTCTGGAAGAAGATATTGTGTCCCCCTGACCTGGAGTTATAGGTTGTTATGAACTGCCAACATGGATGCTGGACACCAACTTTCAGTCCTCTGCAAGAACAGTGCTCAGTCTTCAGAGCTTTGAGCACTTTATGCACACTAGTGCTTTTACCAGCTAAGATACAGATTTCTAGTTTCATTTCTATAAATATTGATACCAATTTTCCCAACAATGTTTATTTGAAAGGTTTGCTTACTCCAAAGTGAGGTCCAGTGCTTTTGGCAAAAGTCTCTGGGCTGTGTATAAACGACTTTACTCTCTATTCCGGTTCATATTTCTACTTGTATGTTTATATGCCAATGCTGAATTGTTTTGCTTATCATAGCTTTGTACTATGATTTGAGGTAATGTGATAACTCATTTCTTTGTTTTACTTATTTATTTATTTGTTTGTTTTCTCACTCGTAGGACAGATTCTCGGTGTATAGTTCTGGCTGGCCTGGAACTCAGAAAGATGTGCCAGCCTCTGCCTCCCATTGTTGGATTACAGGAAAGCAGCACCACACCCAGCCTGCTTGTTCTCTTTACTGTGTTGCTTAGGTGCTTGGGGATGTTTCTGTGTGTGCTTCCATAAAATGGTAGCTCTGCCTTTTTTAGTTGCATGAAGCAGGTAGTTAGTATTTTGATGGGATTGAATCGAATACATAGATCACTTGTGTTATACAGACATCTTGACAGTATAGATCCTTCCAACCAATAAACACACCACTGTTAGTTTTTGTAGTCTCTTCACGGCCTTACATTACTATTTTCAAATGTCCATTACAGTAAACTTCAACTTCTTTGATTAAATTTATTCCTTCATTAAAAATCTTTTTATAGCTATTATATGGGATTGCTTTGTTGATTCTTGTTGCAGATCATTAGCTATTGTTATTGGGCAGGACTCCCCCCCCCCATCCCTGATTCCCCCTCCTGTGACTTTACCAATGCCTGACTTCTAACTTCCATGTAGGAAGGCTGACAAAATGTTTTCTTTGGTTTCTGGACCCTCAAAACATTTCAAGACCCTCAAAATATTTCAGAATAGAATTAGACAATGTCTAAAGAGAGAAATCTACTACTTCAGGCTTGCTTCTTTAAAAAAGAGTCTTGTAGGGGTGGATTTAGGTGTATGTCAGAGTACACATATGGGGGTGAGTGGGGGGAGTCAGAGTGCACATATGGGGTGGGCAGGGTGTGTGTGTGTGTGTGTGTGTGTGTGTGTGTGTGTGTGTGTCAGAGTGCACATTTAGGGGACGGTGTGTGTGTGTGTGTGTGTGTGTGTGTGTGTGTGTGAGTGTGCACATATGGAGGTCAGAAGACAACCCCAACTATTGATCCTCACCTCTCACCCTGTTTGGGTGTTTGGGGCATGTCCCTTGTAGTTTACCACTGAGAATACCAGGCTATCTGTACCTTGAGCTTCCAGGGTTTCTCTTACTCTGGTATAGTCTTGGTTGACCTGGACTTCATTATGTACATTAGGCTCTTCTTGAACTCAGAGAGATCTACCTAGCTCTGCCTACTGAGTTCTGGGGTTAAAGTTGGGAGCTACTGTGTCCAGCATCTTCTTTTAGGCGTACACCTCAGATAGTTTGATCTGTTCAAGCCTCTCTGACCATCAGAGCCCCAATTCTAAATTGTGGGCTCAGTTCTGGTGCAACACCCGTGGCTTTGGTTTGCCTTGACTTTATTTCCCTAGAAAGTGGATGGCAGGTTTTCTAAAATGAAAGTAGAGGTGAATGAAAGGCTACTTCTTTTATCCACCCCGGTTGCTTTCCCACGAGTCCTAGAAGTTCATATAAAATTTAGCTCATTTTTATGGTCTCTTTTGATGGGAAGATTAATCTCCAACCAGATCCACTGCTGTGGTCAACAGTTAGGTGTGTTTTTCAAACTAAATGTGGCAGGTATTGTGCATCTTAGATGACAGAAAAGATGAGAAATGATGAGTATGTAAGTTTTTCAGTTATCCCAAAACAAAGACTTTTCTGGGCTGAGGGTTGGGATGTTAGCTTCAGAACCACCCAGGCTGTTGTAGATCTGCAGCTGTGAGGTAATTTGGACTTTCATGGTTCAACTCTGGTCAAATAGATGGCAAAGAAAAAGTGGTTTCAGCAGTTCTACCTTGTAAAGTGCTTATGCAAGAGGACCTGAATTGTAATTCCCAGCATCCACATGAATAGAGGGCTACCACTTGCATAGGTCTCTGCAGGAATCATTTCCCCAGAGTTGCGCCTGAATTAGTTTTAGGTCAAGTGTAGTTTCTTCTCCAGTAAAGATTCCAGCACATCCCCTCCTTAGCTTTATAATTGTTTTGTCAGGCATGGTGGAGCTTGACAACTTTCTACATTTCCTCATGTTTTCTTTCGTACAAGGTATTTATGAGATATGTAATGCTTTCAAACAATTAGAATTTTACATTTAAAAATAACATTTATTTATTGTATATGTGTTTGCATATGTGCATGCCATGTCATGTGTGAGGAACTCAGAGGACAGTGTGTCAGAGTTCTCCAGGGATGGTGCTCAGGTTACCAGGCTTGATGCTAAGCACCTCTCCCTGCTCAGCTGTCCCACCACTTCTAGAATTTTAGATTCTTATAGAAGATAAGCATATGCACATGAGAATGTCTCACAAGCTGTGAGAGAAACTCAAAAGCTATTGGTCTTGAATGGAACTAATGGTTAATGAAACACACCCTGTTCACTCAGGATAGAGGTCTTATGGTTCCTATGCAAGAAAATGAATGCTTTGACAATGCTTTTGATCTCTTTACCACTCCCTCCCACATTGATGAATAAGCCACTATTGAACTCTTGCATCAGGACAGATGCTCTCCCAATTTAATTTTAAGCACGATTGGCAAGAAATTACTAGCACTGTCTTGGTAACCCAAGAATCTTAAGAGCCAGATCTATGTCTGAATTTCTGAGACTCTATTCAGAACATCCTGCTAATAGAATCATAAAGATTTCACCGGTATATTGATGAGACTGACTAGAGAAAATCTACAAAATAGAAGAGGATGCTCATGTCAGATGTGTGGAGGTGGTATCACTAGTCGTCATAGAAACGGGTATGGTGGCTGGCATAGGCCTTCATGTGGTAACTAGACTATAATGATCCTCATTTCCCAACAACTGATTTTTCTGCAGATAGTATTGTATTTTGTAGATTTGAGTCATTAATTTTTGAATTATCATACCAATTTCTATTTTTTTTTACTGAACCTAGTCACAAAGTACATGTGATTTTGTAAAATTTTGAGTTCTCTTTTCAATAAAGGCTTCCTTTCTTAGCACAGAATAATGGGTGAAATTGTACCAAAAAAACTTTCAGAACATAGGGCTCAGCAAAAACTTTTTTCTTTGAATCATGTTTGTTCAAAGCTTGCTATTTCATAGGTTTGTTAGCTTAAAAAGAAAGACAGGGAAAGACATAATTGCTATGAATTTTATTGCTGTATTTTAAAAATATCCTTAGATATGATCACCTGTAATATGCTATTATTCTGTCATAGAATAGTAATTTTTTTTTTACGTATTTGTAATTTCCTGAAATGAGCCATCTTATTTATCTTAAAATTCAGAAAAGATCAAGCATTTTAAAAGCATATTGGGTAGGTGGATGAGTGATGGGGGAGGAATGTCTCAGCACTTAAGAATACTTACTGCTCTTCCAGTGAACCAGAGTTCAGTTCCTAGCACCTGTGTTAGTTAGCTCCTGACCACCTGTAACCCAGGCTCCAAGGCCTCGGACGCCCCCTCCTGGCCCCTGAACGAACCTGCACACATGTGGCTGATTTACTAACACCTTTTCATACACAAGAATAAAAACTAAAATAAAAACGAGTATTCTTTAGTTTAGGAGTGTAAATACTAAGGAAAGAGGAGAGGCTTCCTAGCCTCCAGAAAAGCAGATGCCTAAGACCATCACAAATACAGATATTTATATTATGATTCATAACAGCAGCAAAATAAGTTATGAAGTAGCAATGAAAATAATTTTATGGTTGGAGTCTCCACAGCATGAGGAACTGTATTAGACGGTCACAGCATTAGGAAGATTGAGAATACACTGTTCTAGAACTACTAGAAATGAACACTCACCTTTTAAGATGTCCAGGCAGGGGACTGGGTGGCTCAGGGGGTAAGAATGCTTCTGGTTTTGCAGAGGACTTGGTTCCTAGCATCCATGCTGGTCAGTTCAAAACTGTTTGTAACACAAGTGGAGATTTAACCCCTCAATCACCTCAGCAGGCACCCACATGCATGTATGCACGCGCGCACGCGCACACACACACACACACACACACACACACACACACACACAGAGAGAGAGAGAGAGAGTAGCTGATACATAATTGAAAATAAAAATTAATCTTAAAACATCCCAGGTGGTAGCGTTATTTCACAAGCCTTAATTGGTTAATGGTGTTGTTTTAAAAATGTGATATCCCAAGCAGGTTATTTCATGTCAGTAGCAGGAATTAATTCAATATTCCACAGGATACATAGTAGCAAACAGTCTCTTTTGAAAAATTAAATCATAAATTAGCCCATATAATTCTGTAACTGTCAGATTATTAATGCTGTTAAAAGTCCACCATTCTTGGAGTTGGGGTGTGGCTGTGTGGTTAGAGTGCTTGTCTGGCATGCACAAAGCCCTGGATTTGATCCACAACACTAAACATACCCAGCGTGACAGTGCACACCTTCAGTCCAGCATTCTGGAGGAAGAGGCCATCCTCAGCTGTATAAAAAATTTGAGGACTGCCGAAGATATATTCTATCCTGTCTTAAAACAAATCCACCATTATATAAAAAACAGTAGTAAAGGCATTAATTAGTTTAGCATTTAGATTGCACTTAAAAATATCATCATCAGAATGTTTTAACATGCAAACCATAGAAAAGAGGTAGGTTGCTTCTTTGTATGTTTGTGTATTTTGAGAGAGGATATTGCTATAGAGAGCCCCAGCTAGCTTTGACTTCACATCAGTCTCCTGTGTACTAGAATAATGGCCATATACCAATACACTTTGTTTGTGAAAGCTTTTATAAAAATATTTAAAGACACAGCTATGGTAAAGGTAACATGAGCCTAATTTATAGTCCAACATAATAACGCAAATTTAATTGATGAATGGCCCTTTTTATGGACCTGACTACCTATTATTATATACAGTCTAAGAGGATGTATATATATATATATATATATATATATATATATATATATATATATATATATATATATAAATGTATAAGCTCTTTCAATGCTGCATAAAAATTAATCACTCTGCCAGAGGGCTGGGCATATAGCTCAGTAAGTAGAGTGTTTATTTGACAAGCACAAAACTCCAGATTTCATCCCTGGTGCCACACAAGCCTACCATGGTTGCCCACACTTGTAACCCCAGCTCTTGAGGACAAGGAGGTAGAAGTATCAATAGTTCAAGGTTATCCTTTGCTACATAGTGAGTGCCAGGCCAGTCTGGAATACATGAGGCTCTGTCTCAAAATAATATAAATAAATGATAATAAAAAAAAAAGAATTCCCATGCCTAGCAATAGAACAAAACCACAATTGTGACCTTATGCATGCTGTACTTTTTTTAAGGTATATTTTATTTTTGTGTGACTTTGTGTTTATGCACACATGCATGTAGGTATCCTCAGAGGCTAGAGGAAAGTGTAAGATTCCCTAGAGCTGGAGTGGTAGGTGGTTGTGAGAAGCCTGATATGGATGTTGAGAACCAACCCCATGTCCACTGCAAGTGTGGGAAACACTCTTAACTTCAGAGCCAAGTCTGCAGTCCTGTCTCTGTCTCTTAGTCTGTCTCTGTCTCTGTCTCTCTGTGTGTGTGTGTGTGTTTATATGCAACTGTTCTCCCCCTAGTTCCTCTATTCACTTAGAACTCTGAGCTTAATATCTTCAACTACTAAATACTGATGTTTGGATTGTCAATATATCCCAAAGGTTCAATTGTCTTCTACTTTATTGCTTAAGAGGTGACAGATGCTTTCCAAGGTGGACTCTGCTGGATGGTGTCAGTAGAAACATGCCCCTATGCCATGAGGAGGTGGTACATGCTTTCCTAGTAGACTCTCCTAGCTGGTCTCATTGTTGGAAGCATTCCTTTGAAAGGGAGCCTGGGATGCCAGCATCTTTTGCTTTCTGTTTGTTCCATATCAACTATAAGGTGAATGAGCTTTGTTCTGCTGCTGGTCTCTTACTGTGATGTTCAACCTCTCAACAATCAAGGTAGACAATTAAGGGGACAGGCATGGACCAAAGCCTCTGTGACATTAGGCCAGATGAAAAATTTCCCTTTTGAGCTGAGTTATTTGTTGTAGAAACTAAAATCTCACAAACACATTAATATTCTCTTGATTTTTCATTTAATTCTGATCATGAAATTACCTTCCTGTGTATGAATATTGGAGCTGGAGGGTTCTAATCCTCTGTATGACCAGTAACTCCCTGGAAGCAGATTGTTCATGCATGATCTGCCAAGCCAGAATTTATCTAAGTAGATAAATGGCCCAGCTTTCAGTCTTGACTATTAAAGTGAAAATTCATTGAAATTTTTCTGAAAATAAAATATATTTTCTCAATTCAATTTGAGTGTAAACTTTTCACAATGTCTCCTACTAATTCTCAGTTTTGTAGGAAAGCACAATGGACTTTGTACGTAACCTTAAAATCAGCCATCATAAGAACGCTCATTCCTTAAGCATTCAACTAATATTTCTGTACATGGTAATTGTAGTGCATATTCATTCCACGTGGCCAGGTTTGTAGTAAGTATTTATTTAGAAACAGGATGAGATTTTTTATTTTTTATTTTTTTCATACTACCACTACTATTGTTAGTGTGTGTGTGTGTATGTGTGTGTGTGTGTGTGTGTGTGTGTGTATGTGTGTGTATGTGTGTGTGTGTCTGTTTGTCTGTCTGTGTGTTTGGAGTTGGCATGAGTGTGCCATAGCATACCCTGTAGAGATCAGAAGACAGTCTGCCTGCAAAAGGTGATTCACTGCTACCACATGGTTTCTGGGGACTGAACTCAGATCACCAGGCTTGGTGGCAAGAGTCTTTATGTGTTGTACCATCTCAGCATCCCTGTAGATTATGTTAGGATTTCTCTTCTGCGCATTTGAAAACTCTCTAAGTGCATGAGCTGGCTAAGTCAACTTAACTGAGAAGTGGCTGCATTGGAGCTCTCTGGGGTGCTTAATTGTGCAAAGGTCTCCACAGGGATTTTGTTTTTTTTGGCTTCCCTATAAATACAGCAAGAATGCTCATTCACTTTTTCTTTATTTATGTGAATGCCTACCTCCTTCCTGTTATTTTTTTCTAATATTTTTCCGGGATGTTGTGGTTTGGATATGAAATGTCCCTACATTTGCAGTGTTTGAGCACTTGTACCTGAGACTCTGTTGCTGTCTGGGGAGGCTGTGGACACTTCAGGCAGTAGGGCTTCGCTGGAGGGAGTGGGTCATGAAAGACTGATGTTAGCTTCAGTAGCCCAGCCCCATTTCCTGTTCATTGTTTGCCTTTCTTACTGCAGATACATGTAACCAGTTTCCTCCTATTCTTGGCCCATGCCTTACTACGATGGACTTTTTTCCCCTTAAACTTAGCCTAATTAAGAATCCCTCCCTTCTGTCATAAGTTACTTTTTATCAGGTATATTTGTTACACAAAGGGTTGTTATGAACAGTTATATTTCAAATATGATGTGAATATAATTACTCCCATACTCCACAGACACATAGGAGGTAAAAGGGGACCCATGCCTCTCCTGTGGATTACTATGTCTACTTGAGTAATTTAGAAAAGACTACATCCCTTTTTTTCCTGGAGTAGTTGAGAAGCATTCATTTCAAAGGTGATACAGCAACTCTCGGAAGATAAATTCATTTATTGAGAGTGAAGAAGATGTGGAATGCTTTCCAGGTGGAACACGACCTTCTCACAGCCACAGAGGCTTGGAAGTATATGGAGTGTTTAGGGAGGATGAGGTTTTAACTGAGTGAACAGGTGTGGGCTTGTTCCCTTTTCACAGTGAGGAACTGCTAAGGAGATGACACAGACAGGAATGCAGCATGGGACAAATTAATCAAGGGTTCTCTTGACATTCTGCTCTGAAACTGGTTGGTTGATAATTGTGTTTCTTATGAATTGCTCTGGGAACATAATAATGAATTCATAGTACTAAGTAGATAAATTTGAGAACAAAATATATTTTTAGGAGCCATGTGCACTCTCCATGCTAGAAGTCTTTGAAAATAAATTGATGAAAGCAGTCACTTAAAAACAGACAAATGGCTGCAAAGACAACTCAGTGGTTAAAAAGCATGTTATTATTCTTGCCGAGGACCAGATTTCCTCAGCACTCAGGTTGGGGAGCTCACAATTGCCATAGTTTAAGCTCTGGAAGGTCTGACGCCCCCCTTTGCATTTGTGGCCACCTGCACACATGTACATACACACAAAGAATTAAAAATAAAATGTGTATATATAAATTGAAAGGGTTGGGGAGATAGTTCAGTAGGTTAAGTCCTTGCCACACAAACATGGGGAGCTGAGCTCAGATCCCCAGCACCCACGTAAACTGGATGCTGTAGCACAGTCTGTAATTCCAGAGCCTGTGCTGTGAGATGGGAGATGAGGGCAAGAAAATGCTCAGGGGATTTTTAGATAGCTACCCTGACGTACAGTCATGTACATTCTGCCTGTGTAAAAGATAGACAATGAAGTCTGACAACCATGCTATCCTCAGAACTCCACAGGCATGCTGTGCATCCTCTGCCTACACTAAACCTGAAAGCATACATGATACACACGCCTGTGCGCGCGCGCGCGCACACACACACACACACACACACACACACTCATACACATAACACACGAATTAGAGATTCCCATGATGTAGTACTTCAGCTAAGCAAGCAGCACTCTGCACCGGTTGGGCACAGTGGCTGATTACAGTTAAGTTGTTCCAGTCAAATTATATATATATATATATATTTTAATTGATTTATTTTCTCTTAAGCTACACATTTCTTTTGCTGTCACTGGCTCTTCCTGTTCAAGATACACTTTATTTATTTATTTATTTATTTATTTACTTATTTACTTACTTACTTATTTATTTTGGAGGTGGGGAGTTGTCTGTCCACTCCATTCTGAATATCAAAGAACCTACAAGTATCATCTACCCCTTAGGATTTCTCAGTAAAGGGTCACAATTGGGCAGGTGGGTGTGCTTCTTGCTTATTCCACTTGAGTATGTAGAACCTAATTAAAGAGAATCTTTCAGGCTCTAAAGAGAGCTAATTGATGATGCTCCCTGGGATAAGAGTCTCATGGCGCTGAAAATCCCCATTGCTGCAGTGAATAAAGCTCACTTTGGAATGCCATAGTGAGATATGCAGGCAAGCCTCTTAAGGTCTTTAGGAAGATTTGGATCAGCATTTCAACTTTAAGTAGGGCACTGATGTCTTCTAAAGAGAAATGTATGCATCAATACATATATGCATGTGTGTTAGTAAAATAGACAAGCAACAACAGATACAGAAAACCCAGCATGAGACCTGTTCATTGAAAGAGAAACATGAGACTGCAGAAACGGCTCAGTAGTTAAGAACATTTGCTCTTCTTTCAGAGGACCCAGGTTCAGTTCCCAGTACCCATAACTGTCTGTAACTCCAGTTCCAGAGGAGATGACATACTCTTCTTGGGACACCAGGCACACGTGGTGGCAAGATATACATGTAGGCAAAATAACCATACATATAAAATAAAAATAAATATCTAAAGGGAGATCACTTCCTAATTGTTGTTGAAATTCCATTCACATAACTTAGAATTAATATTCCTTCCCTCCTTTTTTTTTTTTGCAAGTATAGATGAACACAGGGAGGCCATAAGTTGACACTGTGTGTTCTCCTCGATTTTCCTTCTTATTCATTGAGGCAGGATCTCTCACTGCATGGGGAGGTCACCTGTTCGGCTAGACTTTGTAGCCAGCTTTCCCTGTGGACTCAATCTCTGTCTTCTAAATGCTGAGGTCCTCAAATTTATGAAGGAAGTGGTTTTTCCACTGAGCCGTCCCCCAGCTCCCAAATTCATCATTTTTGCATGAGAATTCCCCAGCATTTAGCACCACCCGTGATGTTTCACAGTCCCCATGGCTACCTAATGAGAAAATATCTCATCAGTTCAGAAGAAAACCCTGTTCCTCCTCAGCAGACTCTCCCTCATGATACCCTGGCTTAGTCAGAGCCTTGGCAACTACCAAAATTCTTGCTTTGTGGTTTGTGATTCTTCTTCTTGGTAGTTCACATAAAAGGATCTTCAAATTTTGTCATTTAGAATCTGACTCCTTTTGCTGGCTGTAGTAGTATTTCTAATGTTTATCCACATGGTTTCAAGGTCAATGTTTCATTCTCTTTTCAGGAGTGAATAACACCCAGTTTTAGATATATACCTCATTTTCTTTGTCTGCTCATCCTTCCAAGGTGTTTGGGCTGCACCTACTTTCTGGCTATTGTGAATAGTGCTGTTTTAAGGATGTGTTTACATGTGCTGGTTTGAATGCCTGTTTTCAGTTCTTTTGAATAGTAGAATTCTGGGGCTACAGTTTCCTCTCCCTCCCTCCTCACCTCCTGGTCCCTCTCCCCAATCTGCCCCTCTCCCTTCCCTTCAAAAAAGTGCAGCCCTTCCATATATAGGTGTTTATGTTAAAGGTTTGTTTCTTTCTATTTTACATGTAGGAGTGTTTGTCTGCTTGTATGTGCGAGTGCCATGTGCATACCTGGTACCAGTGCCTGCTGGAAAAGGGTGTCAGATCTCTTGGAACTGGAGTTACAGACAGTTGTGAGCTGTCTAATATGGGTGTTAGGAATGGAACCTTGGTCCTCTGCAAGAACAATAAGTGTTCTAACTGCTGAGAAATCTTGACAGACCCTATTTATTTTGGGTGTATATGCATGTGTGTGCCATAGCACATGGGCAGAGGTCAAAGGACAACTTTATAGAAGACAGGTCTATCTTCTTTCCATATGGCTTCTGGGAATCAAACTTAAGACTCAAGGTTGGCAGAAATCTCCTTTAACCCCGAGCCATCTCACTGGCCCCAAATTTGCTTTTGTAGTGACCAAGTCATTTTACATTCTTGTCAATCTCTCTGTGGTCCTGTTAGTTATTTCTTTACCTTTTCAACATTTTCACAGCTGTCCTAGTAGGCACGAGTGTGTAGCTGAGGTCTTATTTTGAATTTCACTTATGACTGGTGACATTGAATATTCTCTCATGTACTTGTTGGCTATTCACATATTTGGCCATCTAGTCTAGCAAGTGCATGAGATCCAAACCAATTCAGTTTCATTAGAATTCCCTGTCTTTAATATATGATTACCTTTGATATGTACTTGAGTCCCCCTTATTCTGCCAGCCTTGTTGATGACTGATAACCCTGGCCTTAGGTGAATTTATCCAGGGTCTCTCTAAGCCCTGGGATTTCCACTTGGCAATTGTTTTGCCTATCAATCCCACTCTGTGCTGGGACAATATATTTCCATCTTCCTTTTTGAACTCGGAGGTGAATCAAACCTGGCCCCCTCCTACAAAATCAAGCTGCAGCTGTTTTATAGATCTGTCATGATGGTCCTGAACAAATTTGGTAATAGAATTTTTAACAAATATCAAACATATAATACTGGTAGGTAGAAGTACAATTTATTTTTGTACGTTGCCTTCAATTCTGTGATTTCTCTAAAATTGTTTATTATCTCCTGTTATCCTAATACTTTAACAGCTTTTATAGCAAAGATCATGCTATGTAAAAAAAATTAAAACTTCTTTCTCAACCTGGATACCTTTTTATTATTTCTTTTGTACTTAATTATCTTGGTTATATCCCTTACTACAGCATTGAATAGGAGTGGTAAGGAAAATAAAATACAACCTTAACTTCTTGTCAGCATGGGAAGACATCACCTTTCTGTATTCAAATATTGTATTGGTTATAGCTTTTTGCTTATTTGCAAATGTCTTTTTATTAGGTTCAGGAATCTTTATATTGCAGGTTAAAAAAACATTATCCATGAAGAAATATGGGCTTCTGTAAAACCTTTCTCTATATCTTTCAAGACTATCCTATAGATTGTGTTTTGCTTATTGATAAAATGAGTTGTACAAATTTTCAAGTATTTTTACCCAATTTCTCACTTATGAAATAAGTTACACATTATTACTCTAGGGAGTCATCAAAAGATTAAAAGTCAAATGCACCAAAGTCAAGAAATCAAATCAAGATGCTTCTAGTTTAGGAACAGTACTTAAAAATGTAAAAATAATTTATTTTATTTCTGTGTGTGTGTGTGTGTGTGTGTGTGTATGTGTGTGTGTGCGCTCAAGTGCGTATGTGTGGTACCATGTTTGTGTGGGTTTCCACAGAGGCCAGAAGACGGTATCTGATCCCTTGGGGCTGGAGTTAAAGGTTGTGAGCTGCCTAAAATAGTTGCTGGGAACTGAACTTGGATCCTCTAAAAGCAGTACATGCTTATAACTGCTGATTAGTCTCTGCTGTCCTTGTGGTTTTCTGTTTTCATTTTTGTTTTTCTTCAGCTGGTAAATTGTACCATGTTGTGTTTCTAAGATGTGTGATGAGGTGGGGAGGTGAAAAATAACCATGACTGGGCATTTTGCTTCTGTGTACTCTCTTGGAGCCTGGTGGAGGAGCTCAGGGGAAAGCAATGACCTCTTCAAAGTTCTATTCAACAGTCACCACGTGCAAACTTGAGCACTGAGAACTGCAAAGGGAATGCTGTAAGAATCACTCATAGAAACTTACAACTTAAACAGTGGAGATAGATGTACATTTGAGAAGCAGAAAGGGTTATATGATACAGGAGGGGACATATGAAGAACTTAAGAGAACACCACAGAAATGAGCAGTGTGGGTGCTAAACGCTGGCAGAGGAATGAACCGGCTTCAGATGAAGCAACATACAGGGAAATAAAATATTTGATTTGAAATTAATTTTCATGTCTCTAGCCTTAGAAATTCGATATAGTGCCTTGGACCATTCTAGAATAAAATTGAAAATGACTATGTGATATCAGATTGGAATGAATGTTGTCACAGTGATTTCCTCAGATGGCTAAGGACAAGTTTGTTTGCCCAGATTAGGGGAATTTAAGTTTTAAGTTTGCCCCAGAATTGCTTTAAAAATTATTATTATTGCCACACTGTGGTGGCGCACGCCTTTAATCCCAGCACTCCGGAGGCACAGCCAGGTGGATCTCTGTGAGTTCAAGGCCAGCCTGATCTACAGAGCGAGGGCCAGGAAAGGCACCAAAACTACATGGAGAAACCCTGTCTTGAAAAACCAAACAAAATTATTATTATTATTATTATTATTATTATTATTATTATTATTATTTTATCGAGATAGGGTTTCTCTGTGTTGTTTTGGTACCTGTCCTGGATCTCGCTCTCTTGAACTCACAGAAATCCTCCTGGCTCTGCCTCCCAAGTGCTGGGATTAAAGGTGTGTGCCACCACTGCCCGACTTGCTTTAAAGAATTATTGAAACAGAGTCCTGGGTCCACCTTTAGAGTCTGTGACATTCAGGTCTACGGAGATGACTAAGGATGTGTAATTCTTCCAGGGTTCCAGACTCTGTTTCTGGTCCTGAGACCAGTCTTGCCAAGCGCCAGCTGAGCCCATCCTTTCAGATACAGTGTTTGCTCAGAAGGTAAGATATCCAGGACTCTGCTCTAGTGCTCTCCTTCCATAGACATGGTGACTATTTCAACCCGTGTTTCAGTTTTCTGTATCCAGACAGACTATTCATTTGTAACATACTCAGTTCTAACACCTCCGTGTTGATCATTAAGTTATAAGATGAAGAAAATTTTCTGCTTTGGAGGAACTCTGTCATATAGGATACATCTCATATCTCAAAATGCATTAAGAGTGCTTTGTTTAAAAAAAAGGCAACTGGGTATTTTCCTGGATAATAAAAGTTGAAGACTAGCAATTGAATGTTAAAAAAAATATTTGTTTTCATGATTTTAAAATTATGTGTAAGTAAACATGTCTATCTATGTATAATGTGTGGGGCAGGGGAGGGGAGCCTGCAGATATATCAGGGAAGATATATAAGATCAACCTGAAAATATTTAATAAGTGATTCTAAATGGAGCCAAAACCAGGTTCCTACTTCATGCCTCATATGGGTGGCTAGACGCCACAACATGTGGGCTTGAGCTACTCATGGCAGTGGCTGGCAGCATCTCCTGACTCAGCCTTCTTGTTCCCAGAATTCTCTTCTCTGCTTGTCCTGCCTATACTTCCTGCCTGGCTACTGGCCAATCAGCATTTTATTTATACAGAGTGATATCCGCAGCACTTCCCCTTTTCTTTTTTTTTTTAGAGGAAGGTTTTAACTTTCACATAGTAAAATTACATGTAACAAAATAATTACCAAGCAAGAATTACAGTTACTATATCTAGTCTATTTATAATATCTAGTCTATTTGTATTTGGCAAAATTAAAGAAGATATCCTATCTATCCTATATTTGTGAGTCTAAGGTTTCATATCTAACTTATCTTTTATCATAACTAAGAAAAATTATAACTATCTCATCTTCAACTACATCAAAGACTCAGAAGGATATAATATTACCTGAGGAGCAGGAAAAGGATGCAAGAAACTTTTGGGAGTCTTGCAAGAGTAGACAGAGACAGCTGGCAGCCTGGACAGTCACCTAATGTTCCTTTGTAAAGTTGGGGCATCTGTCTTCCGCCCACAGGCCTAGAGCCTCTCAGTTACTTCTCCCTGTGTCCTGTAGAATGTCTGGCAGTTTCCTCTGCGAAGCAGGAACCTGAAGGACCATTTTGCCAAGCAAAGTTCAATGGTCACCTTCCTATGGGTCCTGTATATCCAGTCGATACATTTTTTTCAAGCAGTCCAAGCAAGAACAGTTTCTTGCCCAAATGGCTGTTTTTGCCAAGGTGAAGATAAACTCCATATGGAGTGTCTTCAATGCCCATCCTCCTCTCTGAAGTAAGTCGGTACTGCCAGGAGCAGATATGTCTCACTGACCAGAAAGTCTAAATTTTTAAAACATTTTAAATGCCATATTCTGTCTTTGAAGTGTTTGAAGATTACCTGTCTATCTGAAATATATCTATGTATACCTAGAAAACTTAACTAAATGCTACAAGTTTGACTATCATAGAAGACTAATTATTAATCTGTATTTCTTAACTATCCATTAAAATCTAAATGAGTTACATAAACATAATACTTCAAATGAAAATAGAAATATATATATAGTATAACAAAATTAAGTTTAAAATTTTATCAATAAAGTAAAATCCATAGCAATGTAAAACATTTTAAACAAGTTGCTCTTTAAACTTAGGTTCAATAATCTACCCTTTCATCCTATCATATTTATATCATATCCCCTTTTCTTCTTTAGAAAGAGATTGCATTTATAATCAACCTGTGTTAAATAAAAATATTGGGTTTTCTGTGTCCCATATCAGACCCTTTAGCTGCAGTTACAGGTAGTTAAGAGCCACTGCTGTGAGTAATAAGGTCCCAACTTGGGTCTTCTGCAAGAACAGTCTGTGTTCCTAACCCCTAAGTCATAGCTGGTCTCACAAATGGTGATTCTAACAGCCACTACTAGGGAATAAAAACAGTGAAGGACATGGGTGTGGGAAAGGGAGGATTTCAAAGGACCATGGCCAGAGAAAAGAAGCCTGTGTGATTTGAGGGAGCCTGGAGAAACAATCTACATTTCCTTTATTCTCTTTCTCCTTCTCTATCTCCTTATCACCACATTGGAGCATTTCAATCATCTTTTGCCTGGAGTAGAAGTTTGAATACACTTGAGTTATCACAGAGGACCATGAAAGTGCATCAGTGTCCAGTAGCAACCAATGCTTACTCAAGAGAACACTGCTTTCCCTCTAAGGGAATTAAGCGATGGTTTATTCTGTATCCAAATGTGAGTGTCTGTAGCCCAGGAACAGTTTTAGAGTACCCCAAATACCATGCTCCAACAATTGTAATAGTTTTATGTAGCTCTTATAGTAACAATACAAAGGAAGTATAAATCAAATCATTTTTTAAATACATGAGTGGGAACCCTAGGTAGGTGGGTTATACAATGCAGGGGTATCTCTTCTAGAGGCCTCAGAAGTTGTATGATGTCATTTTTAGCCTTTGAATTGGTGGACCAGGGGCCTGATAGTATATTTTAAAATGATTTTAACCTGATCGTCACAATGATGCTATGTCATACATTTAGGTAGGCAGTGGGCAGCCATTAAAGGGTCTAAAGAAAGCCCAATATAATTTATTTCTGGAGCTATGACACTGAAACTCTCCACAATCATGGAAGTTTAATCAATCAATTAGTTTTTCAGAATCTTTACCATAGGTGTGACTTGTTTCTGGAAACTTCAACCCAGAGACCTTATCTTGGAGCCACTATCTTGACTGATTCTCCATAGGGTCCTAAAAATATTGTCCTACCTCCACAGGCTCAGTTCTTACATATGAGAAATAAGGGCATAGGAACCTGAGGTCTTTTTGGATGCCTTTGTGTTCTCATAGCTGATTTGTCCTTTTAGGAGACAAGACAGAGGGAGTGGCTGTGCCAGATGGCTTCTAATGACTTTTGGAGATGTATCCAAGGTGGTTTTGTAGTGACAGTTTTCTTATTACTTCTAAATATGTCAGGTAGGGTGACAGCTGGCCATGAAGGGCCTTTTTGTTCTGTTTTGTTAGCATCCACTAATGAATGCTTCCATGGTGGGGAAGACTCCTCTTGGTTTTGTGTGTGGCCATGATGCAATCTTCTTCTTAGAGAGGTCTTAAATAATCAAATGATCTCTTGTAATACTGTTTCCCAAGGATGTTCTTCTTGGCAAACACATTTATATATCCAAGAGAATTTAGTCTGGAGCCATTTACCTTAGAGATATGTGCTGAGAAATCTAAAACTTAGAAGGCTACTGTCAATCAGTACACAAATGTTTCAGCTTAAACAGGAAAAGTTCCCTCCTTTAACCTTAGAAATAAGAAAGGAAGGAAGGAAGGAAGGAAGAAAGGAAGAAAGGAAGGAAAAAAAATTTAATGCACTCAAAATGCTGTCTCCAATGCTTATCCTTAAGTGATTCACACTTCTAACAGAACATTCTGTGTGTGAAGTTCAGAGCCCAAACAGAATTTGTTCAGCATAACTTTCTTCCCATAAAAATAGAGGCAAATGCTGTGCATTTCTTATGGCTTTGAAGAGTTTCATGAAAAGCAGTATATTTTAATTTCACCTTTGTCTTTAAAAAACATAGTTTCATATGTCTTGTGGAAAAACAGTGATGATGGTCTCCACAGCAAGTTCCAGGACAGTCAGGGCTACACAGAGAAACCCTGTCTTGAAAAATCAAAAAAAAAAAAAAAAAAAAAAAAAAAAAAAAAAAAGAAGCGATGATTTCAAATTGTGTTGGAGGCTGGCATTGGAAAAATAAAGGAAGAAAAAAGAAAAAGAAAAGGGGAAGAGAAGAGAAGGAAGGGAGGGAGGGAGGAGTAAAAGAGTAATCATGTCTTAATCTTTGATGTTTAAGATGAGATTGAGTTAATCATCACTAAGAAACTTTTTAGTCAAATTGTGCTGTGCTTAAATATGCTTAAAATTTCCCAGCGTCAAGAATCCAGAAGTTTGAACCAATGAAAGCTACTGGTTCCTGTTGAATCAAGCTTCCTTCTTGCCTCATGCAGATCAACACTCTGTTGGCAATGGTGTTTGTAGAGACCACCACAAAAAAGAGTGAAACTTATGTGACTGAAATTCTTCACTCAAGTTGATGAAGGATTTAATAAGGATTCACATTTATTTTTCCTGTTTGCAATCCTTCAGTTCAAGTTCTGTGACCCTTTTCTGTGAAGCCCTCAGACCCAGACATAGTGGGCATGATGTAAATCTGCACTGGTCAACTTTGCTGATAAATAATTGCAAGAAGGCCTTAGGTCTTGGGTTCAAGGGGGACAGTAAAATGGAGTATCCTTTATTGAAAGGTTTATTAGAGGAGATACAGGCAGGCAGTCCGACAGGCAGACATATGGCAGGAGCTCTGAGCAAAGTTCAGGCCCACTCTAGAAAAATTACATCCCTAATACATTTTAGGAGGAGGTTCTAAGCCGTGTGAAGACAGGCAGTCCATAGTACAACTTGAAATCTGGCTGTCTCTGATTGCTGGCTGGCAGCAGGAAGGGGGAGGAGCCCTGGGGCTCTAATGTGTGATGAACTATATCAGTGTGGAGGGCAAGAGTTTAGAAAAACAAGCTATTTTAGTTCTCGGAGCCAAATTACTTTCATTTGGAGAACTGTCATTGTTCAACCAAACTGGAGCAGCTTTACAAAACATTGTAAATAAGAACAAGAACACAAATGATTTTCTTCACACATTGAAAGCAATGTTCACCAGGGCTGTAAGTCATTCCTGTGCTATCCAGAAACAGAGCCTAGGTGCAGCCGCCAAACAGGGGAGGTTTCCTGGGGCGTTTCTAGGACTCCTGTGAGTCCAGTTAGCTGCCAGTCATGTGCAATGTGCATCAATAACTATTCTTCACTGTGTTGTCAGTCTAACAAAGATTTCTCCCTGGCAGCAGCACAGTGAGGACATGTCTTGCTGGCTCACTGCTGGCCACTGCTGCAACCCATGATGCCTTACTCACAGTTTCCTTTACTCACCTAGGTGACATGATTTTTCAGTGGGTTCTAATATGGCCAGTAAAATTCCTATAAATGTGGTCTTAATACATCATCAAGGCATTTGGGGGAGCGGTCCAAATGACCTTTTAGAGCCTCAGTAGTTTGGTGGAAATAGAACACAGTGTTACCAAACTTAGGGTCACAGGTGAAGCCAGGTTAGGCTATCCATCTTCAAAAAGGCAATTAAAATCCCCAAATAGGGAAAAGGGAAAGAAAAGAGGTGAATTAGAAGTGGCCACATTAGGAAGAGGGACAAAGAAATCCATCAATCCTCACACCTCCCATCCATCTTCAGGGTCCTGAAGTGAGGTTAATTTTAAGTACAAGACCATACCCTCCCCTTGTCTCTTCTGTAAGGTGATTTAAAAAGTTGTAAATCTGTTTCCATTTCCCTGTAGCTAGTTCAGGTTTTAGATTTTTATCTTCTCCCAGCATGAGAGACTCCAGTTTATTAGGGGTCCATTATTTCAGTAGTCTGATATTCAAAACAAAGGACACAAGCATCTCTTTACATCGCCTTCATCCCTGCCAGACCTTTCACAGCAGCAGGCCAAGCTTTCCTAAAATTCCATCTCCTTGGTTTCAGCGTCTTACATTGCTCCTCTTGACTCCTCCAGCCTTCTTTCTTCTTTCCTGGGCTGTCCTCTTTGGTGCTCTGTGGATGGCTTACTTTAGCATTTCTCTCTGTTAGGAATGTTTTTCTGGGCAGACTCACTCTTCTGTGGCAGAAAGACAAACAGCACAGGCTATGAACATGGAAAGGGAAAAGGAGCTGCTTACCTGGGAGTCTTGCTGAAGCCTCTTGACCTGGTAAAAATCAAGAATTCCAACACAGTTAAGGACATGCTGACATCCGTTCCCCCTTCTGGCAATTCTCTAGGAATCTCACTATAAATCCTACGTACAAGGAAAGGACTTGTCCTTTGTGCAACCCTACTGGACTTTAGCTTCAATTTGTCAGATTATAATCGTCCGCAAACAAGACCAGAGTTTCCTTACAATCTCACTTATCAAGAGAAAGAAGAGGGAAATCTTCTTAGCAACATTTGAAATGTAGCTTTATCCACTAAAATGGTCTATGCGGCTAAAGCAAAGACTCCCTCTCCCTTGAGAAGCCTGTGTGCACTTGGGTGTCTTACTCTTTCTCTTGGTGCCTCTCTTTCTCTCAATCCCTGTGCTTACAATCTGCATTGAAAATGTCTTTTAATACAACATGGCCTTCTTCAAGAAGTCCATTCCCACGCTCTCAGGTGTGTTTCGTTTTTCCCTGAGTACCTTTCTGTTTTTAATAAACTCCAACTTTGCTTCATACTAACTCATCCTGAAATTTTGTGTTTGTTTGTTTGTTTTTCTATAGAATCCAAGGATCTGGTTTTACATAAATAAGTGTTTCCAGTAGGCTAAGGGAATACTAAGGCTGCTGAAGACAATGGTGTGGAGCTGTGCCTCTGTCTTTGCCACCCCTGACACTTCAGTGTTTATCTTACATCTGTTCCATGAAACATCCCCTAATAACTCTCTTCAACTGAAATACCCATGGGCTGGAGCAATGACTTAGTGGTTAAGAGTGCTGCTCTTACAGAGGACTAGAGTTCCAATCCCAGTACCCATGAAGGGTAACTTGCAACCACCTGTAATTCCAGCTCTATGTGATCTTATGCCCCCTTCTGGACCCAAGAGGCATTGCATTCACATGCATGCCTGTGCACATGTGCACACATGCATATAAACACATAGGTACAAAATAAATTAATCTTTAAAAATAAAAAAAGATCTGTAGCACATAGATGCTCCATATTTTGCTAACCATTTATAGAGTTTAAAACTTTAAATATGTTTCTTAATCTATCATTTATTCTTGGTCTTTATTTGGAAGACACTATGGTATTCCTTGGCTGGGACTAGCATCAGGTAATTTTGGCTTTCTGTTACTGCTCTGCTCCCAGAGTCTGAATAAAATACCTGATACATGATGCCCTCAATACATATCTGTGACATGAGTGAATACATCCAGGCAGTTCTGTGCATAGCTAGTCCCAGCTGTGATCCTTTGTGAGGAATGAAGAACAGCAAAATTAATACTAAAGGTTTATAACAATTCGAGCTAGGAAACCAACGTTCAAATATATTTCAATGAATGTCACATGATAAATAAAAGATTCTGACACTGGGCATTGTGCAGTGACAAGAAAACTGTTTTCATTCTGCTAGTCACATCACTGCTTATAGTTTTAACCATAGAAATGTGAAACCTAACAGTTGCCGTCATCACATATTGTGTGGGACCTGAAGTGACTCCCTGATACAGATCTTACAGGATTGAATCTAACAGTCCCCATGATTGCTTAGGCAAGCATGACTGTATTCAGATTCTATTTGTGGTTTTGTTTTGAGACAGTCTCACTATGTAGCCCTTGCTAGCCTTAACTCCTTTTGTAGATGAGGCTGGCTTAGAACTCATAGATATCTACCTACCTCTCCCTGCCAAGTGCTGGGATTAAAGATGTACACCACCAGGCCCAGCTGTATTTTACTTTTAACACTATTGAGTTATGTCAGTATACACGGGACTGATAATTATTACTCTTAGGCATCTTGGAATAATTGAATGTTGTAGTTTCTGAATGATTGTATTAAGCCATTGCCTGCCCCAAGCCTCACAAACAAGGACCATGCTAAGAAGTACTGTCAAGAGAGAATAAAGAGTTTCACAGGGCAGGGTAGGATCTCTGTTTCTCTTAGCCTGGATCTTACTGGAGCTGTCACTGAGCACTCTGACAACACCAGCATCTCAAATGTGTATAGTTGGTACCACACACATCAAGCCAGTCTTCACTTAATGGTGAAAGGAGTAAAAGACTGTCGAAATATCTGAGTAGTGATGCAGTGAAGCTCCATTTTCTCCAATGAAATGCTATGCACAAATTTTGAATTCTTAATCCACAGCTATGCTTTCTAGCTACAATGTGAATTCTTAAAAGAGATAGCAAAGAAGATGTTTACATCAGCACTGTGCACCCACCAACAACCATGCCCCTGTTACAGAAGCCTGACCACCTTTCAATGCTCTTAGCTGATACTCAGTGGGTAACTTTGTGTCCAATTGCAATCCTGAAGAGATGTATTAACACTAGGAAGACAAACCAGGACTAGAATTTCTGAATATTTTCAGGGAGTTTGAAATATATTTTCACATTTTTCTTCCAATAAAAATAATGCTACCCCACCAAAAAGAGATGGAAAGTTTATGTTCACACATTTACTGCATTGATTATTGGCATGTGAAGCCAAAATGCAGGTGAGTCATAAAACTAAGCAGTGGGTAAATATGTGAAGCAGTATCTTAGATGAAAGTCACCCTCTTCTAAATTTGCCATCACAACACTAGCTTTATCTTTCTGCAAAAGATACTCAGATTATTATCATATGTGTATGTATTTTAGAACATAGATGGAGGAGATATTTGATATCCAACTTTAAATGATATTTGATTGCAAGAGCATGAGAGAGAACAAGAGAATAAGCATGAGTGCATGTGTGCCATGGCACACGTGTGGGTTGTGAAAGTCAGTTCTCTCCTTCTATCATGTGAATCCCGGGAGGAGCACTCAAGTTGTTCAGCATCCTCTCTGTACCAGACGCCTAACACATTTCCTTTCTCCAGTGGTACATTTTCAGGTAGATGACAGTGCTTTATTATTTAAAAAAGCCAATTTAATATATACACATTTCTATTTCATGCAGACATTCATAGTACTAGATCTGAATAATATCAAACTGCATTTTAATGAACCAAATACTGTCACATGATGAAAGTATATAAAACTGTCAATTTTTTCATACCTGCATAGTTACTAAATGGTTCATTTTTGTTTCATTTTCACAGTATCTGTTGAGGATAAATGAATTCCAAGCTTTTAAATTGAGCAATTTATTTTTGTGTGTGTTATGGATAGGGAAGGTAGAATGCCACAGTATTCATGTGGAGGCCAGAAGAAAACTTGAGCAAGTATGTGTTCTCCTCTTGTGGCCTCCAGAGGGTCATAGGGAGTGGCACTCTTGTGAGGTGTGTCCTTGATGGCGGAAGTGTACACTGAGAGTGGGTCTTTGAGGTTTCAGAAGCCCAGACCAGGTCCAGTGGCACTCTCTCTTCCTGCTACTTCCAGATCCAGAAGAACTCTATGCTCCTTCCTGGGCACCATGTCTGCCAGCATGCTGTCATCTTTCCCTCCATGACGGTAATAAACTAAACCTGTGAATGGTAAGCTGACCCCAATTAAATGTTTTTCTTTATGAGAGTTGCTGTGGTCATGGTGTCTCTTCATAGCCAAAATAATAATAATAATAATAATAATAATAATAATAATAATAACAATCATCATCATCATCATCATCCCTGACTAAGACACCTCTCACCTCTCCTGTGTGGATCCAGGGTTGTCAGGCTTGGAAGCAGGTGCGTCTACCTATTGAGACATCTCCATGGACTGGATTTTATATTTTATTCCTACCTCCTTTCTTTTTCACCTGGGACAGTGTATAAATTTAACCCCACTTTGTCTATCCTATGTATAAAATTGAGAGAGAGTTCACACCCAGATGATGAGGCATGTTGAAGATAAAAGTAAAATTCTACACAAACATCTATCTTGCACCCTTATCCCTACCACATACTGGCCATGTTAAGTTATTTTGCTATTTCAAATTCAGTCTTTTGTGTTTATTTGTATAGTCGGTCCAGATTTTCTTTAGGATCATTTTTCTTTTCTTATTCACTTGTAATAGGTAAATTTGTATATTATGTTTCCTTTGTTATAAATGTATTAGAGCCTTTTATAATCTGTCATTTGATTTAAATTTGATAGATTTCCTACATGGGAATTTTTAATGTTCACATAGTTAAATGTATTATTTTCTCTTATGGTTTCTGACTTTTAACTAACAGATTTCTAATACTTTCCTTAATGTGTACATACAAAATATTTCATCTTAATAAAGTTATCTGCTCCTTGGGTTACAACATTAATTTTGATTTATTGAAAGAGGTATTCATATATTGGATATTCCAACTCTTACTAAATTTAAAAGCCATAATATCATGTTAAAAACCTAGCATTTAGATTTTGGAAAGTTGACTCAGCAGTTTATAGTATGCGTAGACCTTGCAGAAGACCTGAGTTCCTTTCCCAGCACCCACATCAGGTGGTTCCCAATCACCTGCATTTTCAGTTCCAGTGGGTCTGATCCCTCTTCTAGTCTCTAAATGATGCTATAAACTCACAGAGGCACATAATGCAAATAAGTTAAAAAAATAAGTAGACCTTTTTCACTCAGGTGTTTGGAAAACCATCCCCAATTCAAAGCTGAAATGGGAAAGGAAAAGACTCATCAGCATAGTCATCATTAGACATGTAGATTTGGGCAAGTCCACCACAACTGGCCATCTGATCTACAAATCCATTAGAAGTGACAAATAGACCACTGTGAAGTTTGGAAAGGAGGGTGCTAAAGTGGGAAAAGGCTCCTTCAAGGTCTGAGTTTTAGACAAACTGAAATCTGAACATGAACATGGTGTCACTATTGGCATTTCCTGTGGAAATTTGAGACCTGGAAATGCTATGTGACTATCATTGATGTCCTAGGACTCAGAGACTTTATTAAGCACATGATTACAGGCAATCCTAGGCTGACTGGTGTGCTGGCTATTGCTGCTGGTGTTGGTGAATTTGAAGCTGGTATCTTCAAGAATAGGCACACCTCTGAGCACTCCAGGAGGCTTATGTACTGGGTGTGAAACAGCTAATTCCTGGTGTCCACAAAATGGATTCCACCAAACCACCCTACAGCCTAAAGATATATGAATAAATTGTTAAGGAAATTGACATCTACATTAAGAAAATTAGTTATAAGCCTGACACAGTAGCATTTGTTTCAGTTTCTGGTTGGAATAGTGACATGCTGGGGCCAAGTACCAATATTCCTTGGTTCAAAGGGATGGAAAACCACCTGTAAAGACAGTGGTGTGAGTAGAGTCACACTACTGGGAGCTTTGGTTTGTATCTTACCATCAACTTGTCAAACTGGCAAGCCTTTGTAACTGCCTCTCCAGAATGTCTATAAAATTGGTGGTATTGGCACTGTCCCTGTGGGATGAATGGATACAGATGTTCTAAAATCTGACATGGTGGTTACCTTTGCTCCAGTCGATATCACAATAGAAGCAAAGTCTGCTGAAATGCATACCATGAAGCTTTAAATGAAGCTCTTCCCGGGGACAGTGTGTGTTTCAATATACAGAATGTGTCTTTCAAAGATGTTACACATAACAACATTGATAGAGGCAGCCAGAATGACGAATGACCCACCAATGGAAGTGGCTGCCTCTACTGCCCAGGTGATTTATCCTGAACCAGCCAGGTCAAATCGGTGCTGGTTATGCTATTGGATTGAATTGCCATACAGCTCACATAGCATGCAAGTTTACTGAGCTTAAAGAAAAGATTGATCACTATTCTGGTAAGAGGCTAGAAGACGGCCCTAAATTCTTGAAATCAGGCAATCCCGGGTGTGTTGAGAGCATTGCTAATTCTCCTCCACTGGGTTCTTTTGCTGCTTCTGACATGAAGCAGACAGTTGCTGTGGTTGTCATCAAAGCTCTGGACAAGGAAGCTGTTGGAACTGGCAGGGCCAACAAGTCCGCTCAGAAATCTCAGAAGGCTGAATGAATATTAACCCTAATACCTGCCATCGCAGTCACACTCAGCGATGGAAGTTCTCAGATCTGTTTGTCACCATTGACCATTTAAGTTAATAGGAAAAGACTACTCAATAATAACAATGCAACACAACCTTCAGAAGCAAAGGAGAATGTTTTGTGAGCCATTTTGTGTATGTGACAGTTTTAAGTTATTAATTTTAAAAATCAGTACTTTTTAATAGAAAAAACTTGCCTAAAAATCTATCACAGAATTTTGAGACCTATTAAAACAAGTTTAATGAAGAAAAAGTAGAAATCCTTAAAACCTCATAATTATGCATTCAGATCTATATTTCAGTTGAAATACTAACACTCCAATCAACAAATTTTAGTTACTGCTAAACTATAATAGTATTTGCTATCTAACAGATTAAGGAGGCTTTAATATAACAATTAAAAAATTCTTGACTTTTTTATGAAAATTCTTAGACGTTCTTCAAGACATTGTTGACTCGATGGCTAATCTTTTACTTATTTATTACATGTCTATACCCACAAATTCCTTTTATGGTTTCTATCCTATAATTAAGCAACTAACAATGCCCTCAAGATTGTTACAGGTATACAGAATGGGTTAGGAGTGAGCTGATGACTTTGTTTCTTTGTTCTGAAAACACTTATTGTCAGAATAAATTATTTACTGACTATAGTGGAGATTTTTCTCAAGTCACCTGTCATTAATCCATTTTCATTTATTTATTTATTTATTTTTATACTTCCTTCATATATTACAACTCATCTTCGGTTTCCCCTCCCTCCCATCCCCTTTGCTCTCCAAGTCTCTCTCCCCCAGAAACCCCCCACCCCTGCCACCTCCTCTCACAAAAGAGCAAGCATCCCAGGGACTTCAACCAAACACTATAATAAGCCACAATAAGATCAGGCACATATCATCACATCATGGCCGAATGGTGCAACCCAGTAGGAGGAAAAGTGTCTCAAAAGCAGGCCAAAAGAGTCAGGGAAAGCCCCTGTTCCACATGTTATGAATACCACAAGAACACCAAGCTACTCAGCTATAAAGTATTTGCAGATGACCTAGCTCAGACCTCTACAGGCTTTCTGGTCTCTGTGAGCCTCCATTGAGTCCTAATCAGTTGATTCTGTGGACCTTGCTCTTATGGTGTCCTTGACCCCTCAAGTTCCTCTGATCTTTCCTCCCCTTCCTCCACAGGAATACATGACCTCCTCTAATGTTTGGCTGTGGGACTCTCCATCTGTTCCCATCAGTTGCTGGATGGATTCTCTCTGGTCTTTTTGATCATGATTCCACTATGCAGACAGGACAAACTGTAGGTCAAAAGTTTTGTGGCTGGGTTGTTGTCCCAGTTCCTCTACTTTAGGCTCTACCTGGTAACAGAGTATGGCCAGCTCAGGCTCTGTGTCCCCATAACTGGAGTCTTTGCTAGGGTTACTCTCCTAGATTCCATGGATTTCTATTGCACTAGGTTTCCATCTCTCCCTCACAAATGTCCCCAAAGCCATTTGTTTCTCCCAGTATTTTCTCCCTCACTTCACCTACCTGATCCCTCATGTTCTTAATATCATCCACCCCCAGTCCATCCTCAAAATCTATTCTATTTTCCCTTCCGAGGGAGATCTTCGCATCTCCCAAATCCCTCCTTATTATTTAACTTTGGACCATATTTGAGTATTTGGACCATAAGATAATTATCATTTACTTTACAGCTAATATCAACTTATAAGGGAGTACATACCATGTTTGTCTTTCTGAGTCAGTATTACCTCACTCAGAATGATGTTTTTAACTTCACCCATTTGCCTGCAATGGCATTTCATAATGCCATTGTTTTTAACAGCTTAGTAATATTCTGTTGGGTTAATGTACAACTTTTTCTTTATCCATTTTTGGTTGAAGGACATCTAGGTTGTTTCCAAGTTCTGGCTATTCCAAATAAAGCTGATATGAATGGAGTTGAGCAAGTGTCCTTAGGTAGGCTGGATCATCCTTTGGGTATATGCCCAAGAATGGTATAGCTGGGTCTTGAGGAAGATTGATTCATAATTTCCTGAGAAACTGCTGTATTGATTTCCAAAGTGGCTGTACAAGTTTTCATTCCTACCAGCAGCGAAGGAGTGCCGCCACTTGCTCCACACCCTCTCCAGCATGAGCTGTCACTTGTGTTTTGTGTCTTGGCCATTCTGACAGATGTGAGATGGAATCTCAGAGTCATTTTGATTTGCATTTCCTTGATTTCTAGGGATGCTAAAATTCTTAAGTGTATCTTGGCCATTTGAGATTCTTCTGTTAAGAATTTTGTTTAAATCTGTACCCCATTTTATAATTGGATTATTTGGTATTTTGATATCTAGTTTCTTGAGTTCTTAATATATTTTGGAGATTAGTCGTCTGTCAGATGTGGGGTTGGTGAAAATTTTTTCCCATTCTGTAGGCTTATTGTCTTATTGTCTGTTTTGTCTTACTAACAATGTCCTTTGCCTCCTAGAAGCTTTTCAGTTTCAGGAGGTCTACTTCTCTTGTGTGTGTTTGCTTCTTTTTGTTCTAGATGTTTCAGATATGCTATTAAGTATGAGATCTCTCCAATTTCTTTATGAAGGAATTTAGTGCTATGAACTTGCCTCTTATCACTGATTTAATTGTGTCCCATAAGTTTGGGTATGCTGTGCATTCATTTTCATTGAATTCTATGAAGTCTTTAATTTCTTTCTTATTTCTGCCTTGACCCAGTTGTTCAGCATAGAGTTGTTCAGTTTCCATGTTTGGAGACTTTCTTCTGTTTCTGTTGTTAAAATCTAGCTTTAATCTGTGATAGGTATGATAGGATACAAGGGGTTATTTCAATTTTCTTGTATCTGTTGAGACTTGCTTTGTGACAGAATATGTGTTCAATCCATTTCAAATATGTTACTTGGCCTTTTCCCCATGTAGCTTTTAATACTTTTTCTTTGTTCTGTACATTTAGTTTTTCGATTATTATGTGACATTGGAACTTTCTTTTCTGATCCAATCCATTTGGTGTTCTGTAAGCCTCTTGTACCTTTATAGGTATGTCCTTTAGGTTAGGAAAAATTCTTTTATGATTTTGTTAATTATATTTTCTGGGTTTCTAAGCTGGGGTTATTTATTTGTTTTGTTACTATTATTCTGATATTTTGTCTTTTCCTAGTGTCCTGGATTTCCTTGAGGTTTTGTGTTAAAAATATTTTAGAGTTAACATTTTCTTGGATGGGATAAATCTATTTCTTCTATTGAATCTTCAGTGCCAGAGATTTTCTCTTCCATCTCTTGTATTCTGTTAATGTTGAATCTGTAGTTGCTATTTATTTATCTATAGTTTCCATTTCCAGAATTCCCTCAGTTTGTGTTTTCTTTATTGCTTCTTTTTTCCATTTTCAGATCTTAAACAGTTTCCTTCACCAGTTTGCTTGTTTCCTTGCCTTTCTTGGCATTCCTTAAGAGATTTATTGATTTCCTCCGATTTTTTGTTTGTCCTTTCCTTGATTTCTTTAAGGGATTTTTTTATTTCCTCTTTAAGGACTTCTGTTATCTTCATAAGTTGGTTTTAAGGTATTTTTCTTGTTCTTTGGCTGTGTTGAATAGTCAGGTAGGGTCTGGCTATAATAGGATAGCTGGGCTCTGGTGTTGTTATATTGCCTTGGCTGTTGTTGATTGTATTCTTACACTGGTGTTTAGGCATCCGGTTTGGGATGATTATATGACCAGGTGATGATTTCTGAGTTTGTCTTTGATGGATCGGTGTTTTGTTCCTTGGCTTCTATTTCCTCTTTGGTCTTCTGGTTTTTGTGGCTTGGATTTCTGGTAGCAAACATGACCTCTGATGCAGAAGGAAGTCTCTGTCCAAATTGGGGGCTGGACTTTTGGAGCTACCTTGGCCTTTGGTGCAGCAAGGAGGGGTTTTCTGCCTGATTTGGGTGTGGGATACTGTGATGAGGAGGGGAGTGGGAAGTGAGAACATTGAATGAGGTGAGGGTAGGGCCACAGCAGCAGGGCTGGTGGTGAGATGGCAAGGGAACGGGAACAGTGGAATAGGTCTTTGGGAACTGAATCTAGGAAGTAGGGCAGTTCAGCTGGCAGCTGGGTCACTCACCTGGAGTGGACTGCACATGAGTCGCAGAAGTCCCACGGTTGGGGGCAGGGTCATGGCAGCTTCATCAATTTTTAAAAAGAATTGTTTATTTATTTTAAGTATATGAGTGCTCTATCTGCTAGTATGCCTGCATGTCAAAAACGGCATCAAATCCCTTTATAGATGGTTGTGAGTGGCAATGTGGTTCCTGGGAATTGAACTCAGGACCTCAGGAAGAGCAGTAAGCGTGCTCTTAACTACTGAGCTATCTCTCCAGCCCCCTCATCAGTGCCTTTTATGGGCTATATATATCTCTGCCTTTATTATTTCTACAGTGTTTTTCAGATTTTTCAAATTTGTACTTACTGTAACATTTCAGTGACTCTGTTATTATTTTTGGGAAATTTAATCCTTTATGTAAAACAAATTTATTCCTGAAGGGTGGCATGAGCCACTAAATTTTTGTTCTTTATCTTTGAAAAATGTCCCTTTTTAGTTCTTTACAAAGAATTTTATTCTCTCTCTCTCTCTCTCTCTCTCTCTCTCTCTCTCTCTCTCTCTCTCTGTGTGTGTGTGTGTGTGTGTGTGTGTAAGAGAGAGAGAGAGAGAGAGAGAGAGAGAGAGAGAGAGAGAGAGAGAGAGAGAGAGAGAGAAACATGGTATGCTTTCTTGCCAGCACCTCATTTTCCTATATAGTTTCTAATTTTTTGGCTGTAAGTGTCTTCATTGTGTATATGACCTCATGTTGTTTTCTAGGGTTTCCCAAACAATAGTAACTAGTTTGCTAAATTTAGGTGATGATATTTTGAGGTTCAACCAGGTGACCTGTGTCTATAGCAAAAGTATGCAACCTGAGGTGGCCGTTGCTTCATGTGTCTCAATACTCCCCTTAAATCAAGAAATGCATCATGGAGGTTAGAAAATATTACATTCTAATATATGGAATGCTATGTTTTCTCTCAGTAGCAAGTTTACAGTTGTTAATATTTCCCTCTCATTCTTGAGTTTTAAAAGCATACAATGTATCTTTAGTAAAATGGGTTTGCTTTATTTCTATTTTAATGTTGGTAACAATTATCTCATTTTCCCTTTCCATTGTAGTTTATAGGACATTGGAAATTATACAAATTATGGTAGACTACTTTGCAAAGTTATGGATTTAATTTTAATGATACTCATGTTTTCCTATAGGAAAAAAATATATGCTTGAGACTAAAAAGATGGTTCAGCACTGAATAATATTTGCTGTTCTTCCAAAGGAACAGAGTTCAGTTCTAAGTACACATATTAAGCAGCTCACAACTGTCTGTAACACCAGATCCAGGGAATCCATTGCCTAAGATCTCTCCAAGGACCTGCATATATATGCGCGCACACACACACACACACACACACACACACACACACACACACACATACACACACACAGACTAAATAATATAATAAATCCTTAGAAACATACTGCTGACTTCTATTTATTTATCAGTAGTTCTTATAATCTAAATTTTATTTTATGTATAAAATATATCACCTATATCTAATGATAACTTAATAAAGTTTCTGTGTTTATATTTAGGTAGTCCATTAACAGTTTTGCTCACATTCAGCCTCTCCCATATTTCTAAAATATATTTTTTGATGCTCATACTATTCTTGTTACCTGGATATTGCTGTTATTCAATGTATTACCAGATTAAATTTGTTAACATTTGCTTAGATGTTTTTGTGCCCAGATACATTAGTGTATTGAAAGCTTCTGCTCATACTGTTGGCCTAGAAGGAATCCTCTCTCCAACAAAAATGCCCTGCATAGTAGCAAGTGGCTGTATGATACTCAGCAATTGACAGAAGAGATAGACAGCAATTTTTAAATTACATACACTCACAGCATGAAGGGAAGTGAGGCCACACATCATATTCACACATACAGACATAGATACACACACACACACACACACACACACACACACACACACACACACTTTCAAATAGGTTTAGAGACATTCATATGGACACAGACACAAACACACACAGAAATACATACTAACACAGACATATACACATAAAGATAGACACACACTCATACATTCTGGTTGAACTAAGAGGGAAAATGCACTAGCAGAGATAGGGGAGGTATGCTATATATCCTGGAGACCATAGGATCCCTGATTCCATCAGATTGAGTGGTTTAATTGTTGGGAAAAGTTCATGAGCTGGCAAGGAATTTCAGCTCGCAAGATTGAATACTGTGTAGCATGTTGCTGGCACTCAGATAGGGACTGCTCAGGTAAGGGTCATGGTTAGCCAGAAGAGAACAATGTGTCAGATAATGAGGGTACTGATAGTTACAGCATTTGATACTTTTGTGCATAGTTCAGAGGCTGTGTTTGAAATTTAAAATTTAATAACACATTAAGAGATTGATCTAAGCCAGGCATGGTGACACACATCTTTAACTCTGGCACTAGGGAAACAGTGATGGGTGCATCTCTGTGAGGTTGAAACCAACCTGGTCCATATAATGAGTTCTAGTCCAGCCAGGGCTATATAGTGATTCTCCAAATATATTAATAAATACAATTGGTCTATTGTTTACTATCTGAATTGCTTTTAAAGGGAGTTGATGATAAATGTATATGCACCTTACAAATTGGAAGTATTTATATATTTTTCTACAATATCACTAAAACATTATGCTTAATGTTTGAATTTTTAGAATACAACTTTTGTAGAAAATTTAGAATGATAATGGTCTCATTCATTATTCTTGGATAAAAGTCACCAGTCCAAACTGATGATTGTGGATAATTTTGTAATGGTTAAGTTTTATTAGGAACTTCTTTGATGAAGAAATTTATAAATATAATTAGAATATATTCTACAAATATTTAAAATTTTGCTTGGAGAAAATTTACTCTATTTTTAAAATGGTTCTAGTGATTGAATCGAGATCCTTGCACATCTGAGACACAGACCGCTACTTAGCTACATCCAGCCTACAGTTTTCTAGACTTGGAGTTGGGGTTGCTTATTCTCAGTTTGCTCACAGCTGTGTTTAGCCACAGGTATCTGAGAAACGACTGTTTTCCATTTCCATTTTTAGGACATTAATGCTTACTGTATTAATCTTTTCTAAAGACTAGTTTTTATTTAGCTATTACTCATTTTATTAATTTTGACATTTCAGTTCAATATTTAGTGCTGTTCATCTCCTAATATTTTAAGGAAAACTATTCACTGGTTTATTTTCGTTTGCTACAGCTATCTTGAGTTCTGCAGAAACTGAGCATGAGATAAGAAATCTTTTGAAAGTAATCTAGAACAGCAGAAACCTGTACAGAAAAGTGTTCCGTATTTCAGGAGCAATAGCAATTCTAGGGGTTTAGTCATATCTTCTCTGAGATTGAGGTATATTTTATAGTTAACCCCAGATACAGGCCAGTGGACAAGAAAGATTAACTATCCTCACCATCTTCTCCCCCTTTCCTGTACCTATCCCTTATTTACTCTACTGTAGTCAGAAGTTTTCCTGTGTCCCAGCTGGCCAGCTGTTGGGACAAACCTCTCCCACTCACATCTCCCAAGTAAGTACACAGAGACTTATATTAAATATAACTGCTCAGCCAATAGCTCAGGCTTATTACTGACTATCTCTTACACTTAAATTAACCTATAATTCTTATTTATGTTTAGCCACCTGGCTTGGTAACTTTTCTCAGTTCTGCTTTGTCATCTTGATTCCTCTCTGGCTGGCTGGCGACCCCTGACTCAACTCTTCCTCTTCCCAGAATTATCCTTGTCTGCTCGTCCCACCTACACTTCCTGCCTGGCTACTGGCCAATCAGAGTTTTATTAAACCAGTGTACAAGGACATTATCCCACAGCACTCTACATTCTGTCCATGAGGTCATATATAGTGATTTTTCATATTTCTTTGTTAACATATATTAATTTACATAGTGGGTTCTAATAAGGTACTTTTATTTATATATCTGTGTATTTTGATCATATCTGAATTCTTTCATCCTGTCTTGTCTTTCTTAAACTCTTGCCAGTCTCCCCTTCTCAACTGCTCTGCTTTCTTATTTTCAGGTCTTTATAAAAAAAAAAAACTATTTATGTGTATGTGTGTATTTGTATTTGTTTTTGTGAACAGGCATGCAGGCACCCATGGAGGCTGAAGGAAGGCACCTGAACCCCAGGAGCAGAGATTCAGGTGGTTGTGTGACTTCTGATGTGGGTGCTGGGAGCTGATCTCTGGTTATCTGCAAGAGCAGTAAGTGTTATTCACCAATGAACCACCACTGGAGCCCTTCTTTAAAACCTGAATCAATCTTTATATTTCTGACATAAACTTCTATTAGTCATGATGTATTGATCTCTCGTATTACTGGAATTACATTGTGATTCTCTCTAGCTGATAAGAATAACCAGTAAATACTAAATTGAACCTACATGTACTTCTGTTCTGTATCATGCATTGAACTAATCATATATCAAAATAGGAAACGAATTGTAGCAGGAGTGAACAAGGTTCACATCTTGTTCTCTAAATAATACAGTATTTCATCTATCCATATACTATTTATATCAGATTAAATAATGCTGCATTAGTTACTTTTATGTCACTGTGACCAAACACCATGACTAAAAGCAACCTAAAAAAGAAAGGGTTTATTTTAGCTTAAAGTTCTAAAGATATATATTGCATAATGGCAGAAAAGTTAGCAGGAGGAGAATGCTGAAAGAAGATCACATTTCCACCTACATGTGAAACAAAGAGAGTGAACAGGACCTAGGGTGAGACAATAACCCAGTGGTGCTTAACCTTTCTAAAGCGATGACCCTTTAATACAGTTTCTCATGATGTGGGGACCCAAATATAAAATTGTTTTCATTGATTACATCATAACTATAATTTTGATAGTTATGAATCATAAAGTAAATATCTGATATGCAACCCCCAACGGGGTCACAATCCACAGGTTGAGAACCAATGCTATAAACCTTCAAACCCCCCCACCACCCCAGTGACTCATTTCCTTCAAAAAGGTTCTATCTCCCAAATGTTCCATTATCTACCCAAACATCACCAATGGGGATGGAATGTTCAGACACCTGAACCTGTGGGGAACATCACTCCATCAAACTACCCCACTTACATTATTTAGGCTTTGTAGGAGATTGGCTATGCAAATACTACAGCATTTGGGCTTATTTTATGATCTTCTTTCTGGAAGTCTTCTATATTCTCAACAAATATCCTTAGTGATTGTTGTGCCTCATTTAACAGAGATACAACAAGAGACAATTTAATACCTAGGGTTGGAGGTTTATGCTTATTAGTACAATCTTTGTTTCATCATGTTAATTAACGATAGTGCATTTTTATCACAGAAAATCAAATGTGTTGAGTATGTCCTGGGTATTAACAAGTTCAATGGAATTTGCCAAGAGCCTCTTATACTTCAGTGTAGCAATTTTTCACACAGACAAACATAACCAGGAGATGATAGATAACAAGATGGTATAAAATAGAAGTTTGAGGTTAAGTTGGAAATATAGCTACCAAATTTCTGCTTCACTTTAGTGGGAATAGAGTTGACTTTATATGTTACTATACATATTTTATTCATTTAAAATGGTTTCTGCATTTATTTATGTATATTAGAGAGGGAGAAGGAAAGGGAGCGGGAGAAGTGTAGAACTGAAACAATGTAGAAGTCAAAACCAACTACTGGGAGTTGTTTCTTCCACTCTGCTTGTTCTGTGGATCAAACTCAGGTCATCAACCTTAATGGCCAGTGCTTTTACCTGCTGAACCATTTTACCAGCCCATTATTCACTTACCTAATAAACATTAATAAAGGCCTCTAAGCTACATGAATTATTTATTTTGTGTGATGTGTGTGCATCCCCCACACACATATATGTGTGTGTAAATGTGTGCTCATAACCCGGAGAATGAGATCAGATTGTTCCATTCCAGAACTCTCTATCATAGTCCTGAGAGATGGGGGTCTCTCAGACTAAACCTAAAACTAGGCAGCAAAACTCAGGGATCCCTCTGTCTCTAACCATCCTACAGCTCTGGGTTTTAGGTACTTGTGCCCATGACCAGATTTCTATCTGGGTGCTAAGAATTCAAATTCAGGACACTCCTTTGTTTTACTCACTGACCTATCTCCTTTGCCCTCCCTAGAATAAAAGTCATTTTGAATATTTGTAATCCCTGGACACCTCTAACAAATGTTACATTACCAAGGTAATTGTAACATAAACCTTCCTACAGTCCCAGAAATGATATGTTTCTTTTCTCAGCAGATTCCATGTTTAAAAAATACTGTTACTTTTCTTTGAAATCTTGGTAGTGCCCAGAGCTCAGCATTCCTCACAACCACATTTTATTGATAGTATTGACAGGCACAGAACTGCAGGTTGACTAACCTATCTATTCAGGTATTTCTCAATCTCTTCATCATCTGGTAACATAATCATTGATAATAGCCACTGAAGGAGATACTTCATAAAAATTATTTTCTAATATATATACACAATTTTTACAGAATTCACACCCAGGAGAATTGTGTATATCTTACAATTTTAGCAATCGATGAAACATGAAATTAATGTTTTTGATTTCCTTGTAGTTTACATCAAATTGTGAATTACCATATTAGCATTTTTGTTCCTTGACAATATCAGACTGAATGTAAGTATTGTGAATAACAATGACCCAGTAACAACTATCATTTTCTGTATTAAAAGATAATTTAAATGCATCGAGGAAGGATGCTGACCTTCTATCCTTTCCCATTACTCTTTATAATATGAGTGCTGAGAAATTCAGTTAATTGACAGGGTGATTTTAATTCTTTCTTGTTCCTATTTAGTTAAGATCTGCTTGGTCCTAGGAAGAAGAGTTTGCATTAGTCTCCATTCCCTTCTGTTAGTAGTTCTTAGGGAACACTTCACATACAATCTTTTGGAGCTGTTCCTCACTGTGGAAAAGGATGGAAGACTGGAGTGAGAACACTTCAGGGCAGGTTGTCTTGGATAAAGACAAAATGACACAGATTTCTGCCATCAGAAGATTCTTCATGGATGCAATCTCTCCAGTTAAAAATCTCTGTCTTTGATCTTTGACATTTGTGGGTCCTAAAATATCTTTATAAGCTGTTTGGTAAAGGTACACTGGGAGTCAGGAAATGTGTACTGTCTGTTGTGTTTCCTTTGATCCCCTTTTGCCTAGATTTCCATTAGTTATTGGGCTATTGAGGGCTAAATTATATTTTGTGCAAAAGGCCAATAAATATTTCATCCAATATTTTAAGCCCTGTTTAATTTTCAAAAGACCATTCTTCTGAATTAGTATCATAAAGGTCTCTGTTTTATAATTATTATTAAGAAATAATTAGCCAGAAAGCAGCACAATTCACATGAGCGTTTTGTGGTGGTTAAGTCCCTCATTCTTGTTTTCAAAATAAGAACAGGGTTATAAGCACTGGAGAATGTATTATTTGGGAAATGAGTGTGTGGGTCAATGGATATATTGGAAGCAGAAGACAAACAAAATTGCAAAGATATAAAGAGTCAACACTTTGCTTCAGTAGAAGTTGGCTCTAAGTGAAGGAGACATCTGGAACCAAAAGTGGAAGACTGAATGGTTGCCATGGTGAATATGATATGAAGCACAGCAAAAGAGGAAACATGGGATCATGTATAGCTTCTAAGTCATTGCCACCATTTCAAAACTTTAATGAAATAGATATTCAGCTATGACAAGTTCATATATATTGTCTCAAATTGGAAGTGCTTTTGCTTAAGAATGACATTAGGGTGACATGGAGATGCAGCTTCTCTGGTACTACTAACAGGGATGCCATTTTAGTAGGTTGGTGATGCTACAGAACAAAGCAAGAGATGATATATTTTGAAAATGCATTTATTGAACTGATGCATAAAATTATACATTGATATGGCATACTATGTCAGGTTTTGACACATTTATATTATCTATCTACATCTTCACCTATCATTTGAGAATACTGAATTTTTTTTCTTGACATTTCCTCCATCAAATACAGAGTGCATTATTGTTATCTGGAGTCATTCTTCTGTATAGTAGGTGGCATTTAAGAACTGATTTCTCCTATGTGACTCCAACCTATGAATTTTCAAATTCTGGTAACTCCTATTCTATGTTCAGCTTCTATGAGATCAACACTTTGAGATTCCACATGTAAGCAAGGTCAGTCATGAGATGTGTGTCCGTGCGTGTGTGTGTGTGTGTGTGTGTGTGTGTGTGTGTGTGTGTGTGTGTGTGTCTGTACATAAAGAATACAGCATATTTTTTCTATCTATTAGCTGTTTGATGCAAATTGATTCCATTTATTGGTTATTGCAATTAGCACTAATGAAAACTGAAGACATCCTTTTCATTGTATTTTGATTTAGGCCGAGCACTGGGAATTTGGATCATGTGCTCATTCCATTCTTAGTGGGTTTAATATTTGGAGAACTTTGTATTGTTTTACATAAGGCATTTACTAATTTTCATTCTTAACAAGATGGTGTCAGGGTTGCCTTTTGTTCTCTTCCTTTTCAGCATTTTTATTTTGTCATTTTGACAATAGCTATTTCAAGTAGGATGAGTTGCTAATCTAAGTGTTTTTTTACTAGAATTTCAAATACTTGTGGTGAGGTTAAGAGGTCTCCTCATTTATTCATGGACTTTGAGGCCTTCGAATTTGAGAAATGCCCATTATGTCTTCTGTCCACTTTTCAATCAAATTGGTTTTATGTTTTGTTTTGTTTTGTTTTGCTACTGAATTGATTTCCTTATATATTCTAAGTATTAATCCTTTTAGATAATACGTTTGGAAAATGTTTACTCCTGTGATGTAGTTTCCTCTTTGTTGTGTTGATTATTTCTTTAGCTCAACATAAGTTTTTGATTGTTTATTTATTTGTTTGTTTTAATTCCATTTTTGTGTTAGTGCTTTTCTATTATGTATCTTTGGGGCATTGTAAAATATCCTGACCTATCCCAGTGCTCTGAAGCTCATACTACTCAAAGTGTCATGCTACATTTCACAGTGTCATCTATTAGAATGGGAGAAAGGAGTCTAGTGTCATTGTTCTGCATTTATGGATATCTAATTTCCCAGTGTTGTTTATTAAAGACATTATCTTTCCCAACAGCATTTCCTCAGCTCCTGTTTTATGTGTTAGATGGCTACAGATACCTGTGTTTGCTTCTAATCTCTTGCATTTGTCCCCTGGTCCATCTTCTCATGATGCTACCATGCTGTGTTGGATCCTATATTTCTATACTACATTTGGAACTTAAATGATGTCCTGCTATGTACTTTCTAAAGAAAGTTCATTCAGTAGTCAGAGGTTTTTTCCATTTTCAAAAGGTTTTACTCTGTGTTGGATATTGTTGATTTCAATAAAGATTGTCTTAAAAATGAAGGTTGTTTCAGGGAAATACAAATTTTTTTTTGCAATATTAGTTCTTCCAACCTATAATGGTAAAATAATTATTTTGTGTGTACATGTGGCCTCCTGTGTTTTTCCATTAGTTCCTTTTTAAATTATCTTTATACAGATATTTTATGTTTGATTTTATTCACAGTTATTTTGTAGTTTTTTTATTGGTTGATAACATATATATATATATATATATATATATATGTAATAATTTTCAGTCAATTTCATTTCTGGTTCTTTATTCCAACCCCTCTTCCTCATCATTCTCCTCCCAAAAGCCTACTTATTTCTCCAAATCTATTCCTACTTAGATTTTTTATATACACTATGTTTAACTAGGGTTGCTAATATAATCATGAGTGGGGAATTGTTTACTGAAGTGCGAACAACTTACAAGTGGCTACACCACTGAAGAAAATGCTCCTCTTCTCCCCGGACCCATTAACTGCCCATGATACCTACGTGAGGAGGAGAGTATCATGAGTACCGCCCCCGTGCACGATGACATGGTGACAGGGCTAATCTTGCACAAGTCTTACAGAGGTAACCACACATGCAGAAGTGGCTCTCTCACGCTCAGAAGGCACTGTTTTGGAAGCCGTCATCTCTGACCTCAGTTTCTCTGCTGCCTCTTCCATCATGCTCCCCGCATCATTGTAGTATGGGTGATCAAGATGCCTCTCTCAATGCTGAGCATGCTCCATCCACATTTTTACCAGTTGGAGACTGTATTAACCATCACCCACCATAAAAAGAGACTTCTCTAATGATGGCTGAGAGCATCATTATATCTGAGTAATCACATAGGTGTTTAGAAAGCAGTTCAATACCATGTCCATTCAACAAAACAGATATAGTAGCTTCTCCTGTGAGGCCTACAACCTTTTCAGCAATGGACTCTTGGCCATATTTATAATAATAGGCATGAGTTCTCTCTTACAGATCATGCCTCAAATCTAATCAGAAAGAAGTTGTTCACCATCATAAGGGTTATGAAACTGTTGTGTCAATGGAAATTACTGTAGGTCATGAGGTACACAGCTGAGTGGGATCATTCATGTTTTTTATTTCCCAAAAGCTTTCATAGCACCTTCAAACACTATAAAGGAGGGCCAGCAGGGAGAAAGCATTTAGCTCAGATCCAACTAGATTTTTTTAGGATGCCTCTAGGGAATAGAGTGTTCTCTTCTGAGCTGTTGCTCCTGTTTATATACCCTTTCAGTGGGACCTTGTGGATCTTGTAACTTCCTGAGTTTTTTCAGCTTTGTTTATTCCATCTGAGGATATCTACAGTCTCTAAGAGACTGTTTCAATTCAGAGGAAATAGGGATGCAATAGTCCAAAAGACTTAGCATCTAGACACTGGTTACATAGGTACCAGCCCCTGCCCAGTGTAAGGTCTGTTACTACATTGCAAGTACAAAGCCCCCGTTTACATCCCTCCCCATACTGAAAGCTCTCTTCATAGTGAGCTGCAAGCAGTTGGTAGTCAGACCTTTGTAACTTCACATGCCTTGTTCTGATCCCTAGAAGCTGCAACCAGCTGAGATCAAGTTTATCCCAGAGAACTTTGCCATCACTTGATGAACCACAATGATAGGAAGTCTCAGTCTTGGGGAGATGAGAAGGAAGCTCAACTTCCTTGTTTAATTCTTTAGCTACACTCCCCCAAGTTCTGGGTATCATTTGAGTTATCCTGCATTTCCATTCACATAATGTGGTTGTTAATTCTTCATCATAATTTTTCACTTTTGATTAACATCTAGCTTCATTCTCTTGATTGGATTTATAACTGGTACAGAGCACAAAACAGTTAATGATGGGAGTGATGAATGTCTTGGTCAAAGATGGTTAAGATGTAGACTTAGTAAGTGATAATATTGTTGACTGACTTAATAAAGTATCCAGTAGGTGAAGGCAATTAATTTTAATTAGAATCTGAACATTATGAGCAACTGTAGAGATTGCAAGACCAATTTTATGTTGGACAATGAGATCACATATCTAAAACTGCACGGAGAAAGGACAGAAATGATCTAGGGATTTAGGAGTCATTAGCCTCCAAAGCCAATTTGAAATTATTGGGATGGGAACCATAGAGAGAGCTCACTTGGTAAACTGTTTGCAGTACAAATATGAAAGTCTACATTCAGATGACTAGAACCTAGGTAAAAAGCCAGACATGGTGACATGTTTCTAATCCCACTACCAAAGAGGTGAAAACATTGTGGCTTGATGTCCATCTAGCCTACTTATAATGGTGACTTCCAGGTTCACTGAGAGACTGTGTCTCAAAAATGAAGTAGAAAAAAATTGAAGAGGCCACTTGACATTGACCCCTGCCCTCCAGATGCATGTGTACATAAATGCACGTTAACCTGAATACATGGGCACACAGATACGTACATACCCATACCTCTCACTCAGAGAAATGTTACCAGTGTGAGACCGGTTACCCAAATAAAATGCACTGATCAAGAAAAATGTGAACTCAAAAGTGAAATGTATAGAATACTAATATTTAAAAATTCTCATGAATATTTTAGAAGTGGCTGTCAGGCGAGACTTGATTTTTCTAATATAGGGAGTGATCAAGAACAGAGTTTCATTATTATGAACCATAAGAATACTAATTAATTTTGACAGCTCAATTCTATTAAGAAACATTTTAATTTACTTTACAAGTATAAGAACTGAACTCTCATGAATGGGGAAGACAATATGAAGTGAAATGGCAGAGACTTCTAGGCTATTTTGATCTCTGTGAAGCTTAAATGCAGAGGAACATATCAACAGTATTTTATGAACATGATACCCAATATAAAAAAGGGCCTAATTGTTAAGGATTTAATTCCTCAAGAAGACTATTTAGGTTTTTCAGCATGATGTGCAAGAAAAAGCCAAGAAATAAATGAAAGATGAAAGAGATGCAGCAATCACGAAACCCAGTCTCTGGAAAATGAATGACAGAGCATGGAGAACATGCAGGACTAACTTCACTGGCATGGCAGTGCTGTGGCTTAAACATAAAATGTCCCCACAGTCTTATGGGTCTGAACAGTTGGTCCACAGTGGGTGGTGCTGTTTGGAAGGCTAAGGTATCTTTAGGAGGTGGAGCCTTGGTTGGGAAAGTATACGATCAGGGGCAGGCAGGCTTATAGCTTGACTGGACTTCCTATTTTTTCCTTCAACCTGAATGCCAATGCAGTGTGATCAGCCAACTTCCTGGTCCTGTCATGATGCTCTCTTTGCCTGTTGCAATGGCTTTCCCACCATGGTGGACTCTACTGCTCTCAACTAAAAGCCAAACAAACCCTTTCTCCCTCAAGTTGTTTTATCCAGATGTTTGCCAAAACATCAAGAATCAGAGAAGAATTGAGTACAGACAATTCTTGATTCTTTGTGACAAGGTTGTGAGAGGTGATTTTGGTTGTTGAACATTTATAGCAACAGCAGGGGGAGTTGAGGAAATTCAGTGATTCATGGAACAGTGGCTGTCTGAGATTGATGAAGTGTGGGCGAATGCTAAAGTCCTTCAGAAGAATTAGCTGTGTAATATCATGAGGAATTTAGTCCATTATCATGTCACTCATTATTAAATAAAATGTGATTGAATCAATCATCCGTGGTGTTTGTGTATTTGTTTCTGCTTGGGCATATGTATCCAGTCAGAATTATTTGGCATATACAAAAGTAAAGTACTGTTATTCTTGCCAAATATTTTTCATAAATTATAGCTACACAGTTTTCTTGCTAACCGTATCTAAGATAATCTATCACACCTAAGGAGTAGCTTCAGGCAGAATCCTATACAGAGCTCAAAGTCCAGTTGCAGTACATGTCTTTGTTAAGTATAAATTCAACAAAAAAGCCAATGACATGTCTCTGCAGGTAAAGGTGCTTGCTACATGTGCCTGGAGACCTGAGTTCTATCCCTGGAAGCCATGTAAAGGTGGCAGTGGAGGACTATACACATGTGTTGTGATGTAGCATGCATATTCTCTCTCTCTCTCTCTCTCTCTCTCTCTCTCTCTCTCTCTCTCTCTCTCTCTCTCTCTCTCTCTGTGTGTGTGTGTGTGTGTGTGTCTCTCTGTCTCTCTCTGTCTTTCTCACACACACACAAACACACACACACACACACACACACACACACACACACTTTGAAAAAGGAGCAGCATACAATGATAGGTAAAACAATGTGTTAGCAGACTCCATACTTATCACTCTTCTTGTTTCAAGTTGTGGAATAGCAGTTCCTTCTAAAATCATAGAATTGAGTTGTAACTCATGGGTATACTTTTACCTGGCATGTGTGAGTAAAAGAGCAAAAACAAAGCTTCAAAAACAGAATGTCTGGGCAGAGTTTGACACAAGGTTGTGAAGTACTATCAAATAAACAACATAATCACACATCATGGGTCTGTGAAAAAATTACCACCAACTATCTTAAAAACATTGTAAACATTTTGAATTAATTTCCAGCAATGTAAGATTTATGCTCAGGAAGTTTATTATGCCTATGTAATCAAAAGTAACTTGAGTTTCACTCTGATTTCATAAAAAGATGTGTGTGTGTGTCTGCATGTGTGTGTGCGTATGCCATATGTATGCCTGTGTATGTGTGTTTATGTGTATGAAGATGTCTGCATAGGCCAGAAGAAGATATCTGATCCCCTGAAACTAGAATGACAAACAGTAATGAGCCTCTCAGTAGGGTTCTTATTCTTATCTCTGGTCCTCTAGAAGAATGGCTAGTGCTCTTGACCACTAAGCCATCCCTCCAGCCCCTCACCGATTGTATAAAACACATTTTGAGGAATATTTATGGATGAAATATTAAAAATGAAAAAAATTCAGATAGAATCTCACTATATAACCCTGACTAGCTTGGAATTTGTTATGTAGACCAGGCCTGGTCTCAAACTCATAAAGATACATTTGCTTCTTCCTATTGAGTGTTGGACAAAGATATGTGCCCCCTACACCCAGACTAAAAAAGAAAATTTAAAACATAGCACTTCTCTACATTTTGATAAATGTTTTAAAGAAATAATCCAAGCTTGTTTAAATCACTTTAGTTTTTTAATAGAATCACTTTATTCTTTTTTATTTCTATACTTTCAATTTATTTTATTTTACGTGCATTGGTGTTTTGCCTCCACAAATGTCTGTGTGAGGGGTCAGATCCCTTGGAACTGGGGCCACAGTCAGTTCTGAGCTGTCATGTGGGTGCTGGGAATTGAACCTGTGTCCCCTGGAAGAGCAGCCAGTGTTCTTGACTCCTGAGCCATCTCTCCAGCCCTGAATCACTTTATTCTAATTAACTTACGTATCAAGTATCAGACAGCTGGTTTAAAGAAGCTGCTCAAACATGTGCTGAGTCCCAGGCTCTGTCCATCTCAGTGAAGTGTTCTGAGGATAGTCGTTCTGAAGACTCAGAGCTTCACTCACAGTTTTACATTTTCATGATGTACATGGTATTTACTTCTCTGTTTTTATGGGTTCTGCTACTTTAAAACCCAGGAAGTTGAACTCACTTATCACTATGCTGTAATCACTTTGCAAGCTCTTCTGTACAGCCAAATTCCCCATGACTAGCTGTCTACCCTAAGCATCATCCAGACGAAATGCTGAGTCGTTGAGTTATATTACCAGCATTTCCTGGGAGTAGAAACCTAGATTAAATAAGATAATGAGTGAATTCCTTTAATTCACTACTGTTTAGCATTGGAAGCATTTTACTGTGGGAAAAATCATTATATAAGTCCCTCAAACATTCTAATTCGGTTACAACTGAGGATGAGAAAAGGTACAACTCTGCTATTTCATGTATTACTCAGTCATATCTTACTGTGGATGATGCATGTGCATATCTATTTACCTGTTATAGTTATAAATATATCATATTTAGTATGACTATTGAACAGAAGGAAAAATGGGAACAACTTTTTGTGTGTGTGTGAATGTTCATGTGTCTGCAGTGCACGAGTGGGTGTACACATATGCAGTGGAAGCCAGAGGTCAACCCCAGATGTCATCCCTCAGGAGCTGTCCATCTTGTTTTCTGAGACAGTATCTGTCACTGGCCTGGAACTCACTGCCTAGTTTAGGCTACAGGAGCAGCAAGCCTCAAGAATGTGTTTATTTTTGCTTTCTCTGTGCTGTTACTACAAGAGCGAGTCACCACACTGGACTTTCTTATATGAATTCTGCGGCTCAAATCAGGTTGTTACGCCTGTACAGAAAGGACCTTCCCAATTAAAGCATCTCCCAGGCCCTACCATTTATAGTATGCATTTCAGTTGCTTTGCATTTCCACTAAAGTGTTTCGTGTGTGTTTTAAAGCTTTGGTTGGTAGTGACTGAGGATTGAAAGCTTGGGTTTCAAAGATAACAGTTATCAGCGATCTTGCAGAATTTGCAAGAGAACCCGAGAGCTGCTGTGGATTCAGAGTTCAAAACATTTAGGACAGGGCTACTGAGATGGTTCTGGAAATAGAGGTGATTGCTGATCAGCCTAAGAACCTTGTTGTACATGGTGGGAAAAGAGCACTTTTATACATTGTCATCTGACCTACACACACACACACACACACACACACACACACACACACACAGAGAGAGAGAGAGAGAGAGAGAGAGAGAGAGAGAGAGAGAGAGAGAGAGAGAGAGAGAGAGAGGCACATGTGTTCCTGTTCCACTAAATAAAACTTAACTAAAAGTAAAAAAGGATTCCCCAAGTCAAATAAAAATAACTATATGACTATTTGGGGGAGAGAAACAAAAAGTATCAAGAAATTCCAGACCATGGAGATTAAGCACAGAGAAAGTTCAATGTCTCCCCCATGAGCACTTCTAAACAGAAAATAAGAAAATGCAAGAGAGCACCTCTCATTTGCTCTCAGTTTTGTGTAATGACTTTGCCAATAACAGTGGTATAGAACTTTAGTCTTTTGGAAGAAAAGATACAGATTGTATTTGATTGCATTGGCACATTTTTCTTTTCCTTCTGAAATTACTTGGGAGGTGATATGGAACACATTGATTCTCCCTTGTAATGCAGAGCTGTGTGTTTGTTTGGTACCAGTGAAAACAATTGCACTAATGGACTTTGGAATTTAGTTATAGAGATGAATAATGTGCTCAAATTATCCATGAGAAAACTCATTATCTTGTTCAGTGTTAATTTTATATATTTTCTTATATAAAATTATGCTGAATCACAAATCATTGTGCATGTGCATAATTACTATATTTTGAAAGTCTATTATACACTAGATATTTTCCATTTGTTCAGTTTTCATCAAAGAGGTGTTCTTCACCTATTTCTTATCTATGTGATGATCCTCAGATTAGATATATCATTTGGCATGTAGAAAAATGTATGAAAAACAGTTAAATAACATACCCAACATTGACCCTGGTAGACTGTGATTATAATCAAAACTAATGACAAGATACTCTGGCTGCTGAGACTATGCTTCTTTTCACCTGTACTTTTCAAAGTGTGTGTGTGTGTGTGTGTGTGTGTGTGTGTGTGTGTGTGTACATGTGAGTACACACATGAATGTGGGTGACTGAACAGTCCAAAAGAGGTCGTCAGATCTTCTGAAGCTGTAGTTACAGGCAGTTTTCAGTTACCTGAGCTGGATGCTGGGAACTGAAATCAGGTGCTCTGGAAGAGCAGCAAGCCATCTTTACCACCTGGCCAGTCCCCTGTTGATATTACTCTTACTCTGACAATCTTTTCTCATCATAGTACCTTAAGCAGCTTTTCATGGAAGACAGATAGACACACACACACACACACACACACACACACACACACACACACACACACTAAATGTTTTAAATATATTTTCTTCTCAAAATTGTTTTTTTTTGCTATTTGTGTGGTGTCTGTTTCATTGAGGCTGTTGCAAGGCTACCTTTTAAATGAAAATTTATGCATGAAACCATCTTGACCTGCATTCATAATTACATTGAAGAAACAGAAAGGATAATACAATAGTCAGAAAGGAAGTCACAGGGTCAGAGGACTGCACAGCCTGCCAGATCAGAATCATCTTGTTTTATTTTGGGCAAGTAAGTTACTTTTTTGTGTCTCATTTTCTCAAATGTGAAAGAATGACATGATGCTTACTCAACAAAAAAAAATTGTATAACTAAACAGCTGGTTTCCATAAACAAATTTGAAAGCATATTTTTAAGTCAAGCAAAATTATGCAGATATTAGTCATGTGGTTTTTTACTAGCATTGTAAGATATATATCTTTATAATATATTGATAAATTAGTTTTCATAAGTCAACCTGTTGTGGAATATTATTTTAACGTGTATTACATTTGTTTTTGCTGTGGAACACTTGTTTAATGATGCAAAGATGTGTCACTTTCTTTTATGTTGCATTCGTTTAACTCTGAAGCTGTGTTACTGTGCCTGCCTGAAGTACCTGATTGGTCTAATAAAGAACTGAACAGCCAATAGCAAGGCAGGAGAAAGGATAGGTGGGGCTGGTAGGCTGAGAGAATAAATAGAAGGAGAAATCTTAGAAGAAAAGAAAGAGAAAGAGAACAAGGAGAGGAGGATGCTAGGTGCCAGCCACCGAGCCACCCAGCCACCGAGCCACCGAGCCACCCAGCCACCCAGCCACCCAGCCACCCAGCCACTCAGCCACCCAGCCACCCAGCCACCCAGCTACCCAGCCAGCCATGGAATAAGAGTGAAAATAAGATGACAGAAGTAAGAAAAGGAACAAGCCCAGAGGTAAAAGGTAGACGGAATCATTTAAGTTAAGAAAAGCTGGCTAGAAAAAAGATAAGCTAAGGCCGGGCATTTATAATTAATAATAAGCCTCCCTGTGTGATTTATTGGGAGCTGGTGGTGGCCCCCCCCCAAAAAAAAACGAAAACAAACAACAACAAACCTACATGTTTCAATAGGAAAAATGAGACTTCTTGAGGCTCCTAGACAGCATTTACCTCTTTATTGTTTGATGATTCTAAAATGCCTCACTTTTTCTGCAATGAAATTAGAAAAGGAAAGGTAATGTTTCAAATATTACTTAATTCCTGTTGTAGTTTGAAGGTGAAATGTCCTCCATAGGTTCGCATGTTGGTGGTGCTTTTTGTAAAAGTGATGGAACCTTTAGGAGATGGAACCTCACTGGAGGAAGGGGTCCATGGGGATGAGCCTTGATGTTAGACAGCCAGGCTCTAGTTCCTGCTCTGTTTCCTGACTACTGATGCCATATGACCAGCAGGTTTCCTGCTTCTGTTGCCATAGCTCTGCTGAATTAATGGACTTTGGCTCAAAAATCCTCCCTCCTAAGTGAGAACATCCTAAGACCTGACCACCAAGTCTCTGTCATAGTATAATAGTTAAGAACTCAAAGTGGCATTTAGGAAACTTGGAACATTAAACAAAAAAACGAACAATAAATACTATTAATTTTGACATGTGTATTTTTGTCTGCCATAGGAAATGGCTGCCAGTAAAGCATCTTATAAGAATATATTTTCAGAACACAGTAATTTATGGGAATGGAATTTGAGCTTGGATTTGGAGAAACACAGGTTTTCTAAATTATATAACCTTTTCTAAAATATACACTAGAGTGATTCTGTTTTCTTTCCATTTTTGATTTATTAGGATGACTAAGTTGGTTTTCTAGATAAATATTTGAGTTTAAATTATAGTTTTACATTTTTTATTTATTTGCATGTAGATTGTATAGATAAATCTAGTTGCTTTGGGAGTCAAATAGCATTTTTTCCGATCCTCTACTTATTTTATAGGATTTATCCTAATATTGTCTTATTGAGCTTTCTGAACAGAACTCGACCCATAGTTCTTCTCTAATTAACAGTCTCCAGTGGTTACTTCACTACCTCAATGGTGAAATCAAAGTCTTTAATTTAGCTTCCTGGGTGTTTCCTAGTTTGCTTAGTTTTCTCACTTGATTTCACTCTGTTCCTCATTTTTATGCTCCAGCAACCCTGAGTGCTAACTACAGTCTTCCTGGTTTCTGACCACTGGCCTATGTTACTCCTTTTTTTTTTATTCTTTTCACATATTTCCTGGAGATTTACTATAAATAAGCAAGCAAGCTTTCTGTTTGGAACATTTTTAATGTGTGATTAGGGGATGGAAAGTGGTTGACCACACATATTGCACTTACATAGGACCCAAGTTAGGTTCTCAGTCCTGTGAAAAAACATTTAAGTTTTTGTTATTTTGGAACTAGTACCAGGCACACTTTGACAGTAATTTTTTTCATAGGTCTGCCTCTTTGACCTTGTCCCCAACACTACAATCCACAGGACTCAAGAAGAAAACACATCACATGTTAATGGTGTAAAGAACAAATACTAAGCCATTACTCTGAAGATGAATCCAATGATATTGTCAAAATCTGTGAAATTGAAGGTCTCAGGATATGTCTTAAGATCCATTTAATTCTTAATAGGCTAGGGAGTCCTTGAGGTCCTCAGATTTGTAGATTTCTATTTCTATGTGTAAAAGTGACTGGCATCTATATCTGACACTTGTCTTTCTGACAAACAAGATGTAGGTGGGGGATTGACAAATGGCTCTCCTTTATAGGATTTTCTATGTAAGATAGCTTTATAGATTGAAGTACATCTGAATCCATCAATTTTCTGATCGAGCTATAAATATGTCAAGATTGCATTCTTCAAAGTCAATCCTACTGTCATTTCTTTATGATTTTTTTTATTCTTCCTTCAAAAGTTATTAAGCTTTCCTCTGAGGACTGTAAAATGTAAAGGAGAAAATCCAGTGAGCCACTGTGAGTTTCCTGTTAATTGTCTGTCTGTAGTTGTCACGTTACTTTTATTTCGCTTAAGGAAACAGCAGTAATTGGCACATCAATGGAATTTTAGAAATTCTATCATAGACACTGACTTGAAGTCTAATTTGTATTACAATATCAATTCCCTTTTGAAACCCTTACATAATTCTCATGTAAAAACTTGCTAGATGATGTCCTTACCCATTGGCAGTGCTTATTGGCTGTCTTGTGTATTTGTGGATTAATGACTTTCATAGCAAATGGCCTTTGGGTTGTGTTATGTGGTCTTCAAAAATCACATCTTACAATACACACACACACACACACACACACACACACACACACGTACTCACCTCATTAATCTTTGTATTTTGTGTGCTACATAAAAATATATGTAAACACAATTAGGATATCATATTTCAACTTCAGATCTTCTGCTTATATGAACATGATTATTTTTATCTTCTTGGGTATGTGTGTGTTTTACGGCAGGTGTGTGCATGCTGTAACACATGGATTCAGATCAGCCGACAACCTCCCGCATTGTTTTTCCCTCTTCCACCTTTAGACATTGTCTCCAGTTCACCACTATGCCCACCAGGCTAACTGGCCCTCAAGGACTTAAGGGATTCAAAAATCCTTTAAGGATTCTCCTCCCTCCATCTCCCTTCTCCTCACAAGAGTACTGGGGTTACAGATATGCACCTACTGAATCCATCTCTACATGGGTTTTGGGATTCAAACTTCTGTTCCAATGCTTGCACAGGAAGCTCTTTACTGAATGAGTCATCTCCTCCGCCCTAAACAGGAATCTCTTATATTGCTTGTCTGAATTTATCTGTGCTGTATATTTAGTAGAAAAAATATGTTTTTCTCTAAATTTATCATTAAGCATGTCTTAATTTTCCTACCCAATTGCTTTGGTTTTCAAGCCACATTTGTTCTTATGTTATTTTGTTATTTGTTTGTTATTATTACATTATCATGTTATGTTCCTCCAGGTTTTCTATCCCTTTGCCAATATTCAGTTTGTAGATAGGAAAGTGGAAATTCCTGTTCATGTCAGAGAGTACAGAGTTTATATTCTTTAACAGATACTGCAGTGCCCAGCTGAATTACCCAAGCTAATTGACCAATGGAAGAGGAAGAGCAAATATCAGATCTCAGCTCCTCACAGGCAGAAGGCAAGTCAAACTCACAAAGACAAAGCAATAAATGGGACTGTCACAGCATATCTTGGCTCCATTAGAATGTTTGTTTTGTATCATTTGGGGAGAAAAAAAATGTAAGAATCTCTTTTATAATTCTTAAAACAAAAAAAGTAAGTGTACTTAATTTTTCTTTATTCTTCTATGTTACTTTTCAAGAGCTAACATTTTAGCCAAAACTGAGAAGCTCAAACTGACAGAGACATAGTCTCCAGAAATCCTGGAGGCCATGTTTAGAATCATGATGATAATCAGGATTGTATCTGTTGGAAGCTCTCAAGGACCTGGCCCCTGCCTCTCTCCTGGCTTCCCCTGGCTGCTGCTAACCTTTGATGTTTCTGGCATGTCAGTAGCTGTTCCCATTTCTGCTTCTGTCACAATAAAGTTCTCTCTTTTCTCTCTATGATTCTCACATTCTATAAGGTCATATGCCATTGTGTTTATGGTGTAATGTAAATTCAGGGAGATCTCATCTCAGGATACTTTATGTAGTTCTAGGGAGAAGGGTCAGTTAGTAAAAGTGCTTGCCAAGTAAGTATGAGGACCCATGTCACATAAAAGCTGAGCATGATGACCCATTGTTATACTTCCAGCACTGAGAAGCTAAAGACAGCTGGATCCCTAGAAATCACTGTCCCTCCAACCAGTCTCGCCTAATTGCTGAGCTCCAGGTCAGGTGAGAGACCCTTCCTCAAAACCAAGGTAGATATGTCCTGAGGAACAGCACCTGAGGTTGCCTTCTGACTTCTATTCATGCAGGCACAAACCACTAACATGAACACATACATATACTTAAACTTAAGCATACACTGAAAATTCATATCTCACAAGATCACGGTCATGCTAACATACCTTTAGAAGACCACCATTCAACTCATGACCTGTACCTGTCTTCTACCTCCATCTTTTGCTCTTGCTTTATGCTTTCTCTTGGGCACACTGTTTGGATAGATTGCAACAATTCTTTTCTTGAAGTTGATGAATATTCTTACCATCTTTATATCTAACTAGTAGAGAAAAGCTAATCTTTCAAGGTTCATTTACTGCATCTCCTATAATTCAAATATTGATAATTTGCATCTTGCCCCTTAGGTCACCTCTTTAGAACATTAAAACTTTGACTACTCTGGTTGTTACCATTATTAATAACCAATTTAGACTGCTCATCACTTCATTATATCTTTACTTCCTCTGCATCTTAAACTAACCTTGTTCATAAACACGGCAATCCATCCATGAGTTACCATGGCTTAAAGTAGTTTCCATTCTACAGTACAGTGAATTTCATGGCATTTATTCAATGATTGTTTATAGAGCTATTGTTGGTGCAGCGCCAAGCCGACACTGCTTGTCCTATTGTTTCTTAGAGACCAGCTGATTAAAAAACTAACTCAGAAACCCGTTGAATTAGCAGATGACAGCACAGTATAAATACCTATGATTTGGCCTTAGAACAAATAACCTAGTAATAACTAATGAAAAATAGGGGGTTCCTTAGGGCTAAGGAGATGGTGCAGTAGGTAAAGAACCTGCTGAGCTAGCAGAAAGACCTGTTAGTTCTCTAGAACACACTTTTAAAAAGCCAGGTATAGTAGCACTGAGCACAGGGAAAGTCAAAGCAGGAGGCCTGTTGAATCAGTAAGTGCAAGGTCCAAGTGAGGGTCCCTTGGAAGTGTCCCAGGAACAATACCTGAAAGTGACCTCTCCCTATAATGCCAACACTGTGGGGAAAGAAGAAATAAGAGAATCCTTGGGGATGGCTGGGTGCCAGCCCAGCCCCAAGTTCATGGAGAGATCTTGTGGTAGAGGAGAAAGGTGAAGAATGATGGAGCAAGAAGACACCATGCTCATATGATGAGAGAGAGAGAGAGAGAGAGAGAGAGAGAGAGAGAGAGAGAGAGACAGAGAGAGACAGAGAGAGACAGAGAGAGAGACAGAGAGAGACAGAGAGACAGGGAGACAGAGAGACAGAGACAGACAGACAGACAGAAAGTATCCTCCTTACCTCAGGCAACCATTTTTCCCCTAAGGAAAACAGACATGTATCTAGAACTCATGAAACTTGCACTATAGAATACATACATAGATAATTGATACTATTAGAAAAAAAACAGTAAGAGAATTTTACTCTCTTATAAAATGAGAAAAACCTACTTCCAGGTGGAGAGAAGTGATGGCTCATCTCACAGTCAGTGGATCCAACATCAGAATCATCCTCCAGAAGCTGAAGGTTGATATAGGAGACCACAAGGAGGCAACTGAGGCTGGGATGCAGCCATATATACCAGTGAAGAATGAGAATCGAGTACAAGCCAGAGGCTCTCAGCTCCTCTCTTGCAGGTCATGTGCAAATGCACTTTTGTCTTTATCTCTAGAATAGAAATCATGGGGTGTCTAGCAAGAAGTGGACCAGATCTGACTATTGGAGAGTTGGGTGTGCAGGAGCTGGAGAAGTCAGATTAGAGGAAGCAATGGCGACCTTGGAAGTCAGGCCAGAAGGAAACCAATTACAGCAGACACAAGTAGGGGGAGAAAAATGAAGCCATTTAGATGTTAAATCCCTCAGCAACATTCTCAGGTTATTTGTGGGGACTAGAGGGAAGACACAGATGTAGGGAAACACTGTGGCATTTGCCATTCTAAAGATAGACAGTGAGGTTTGCTGGTAAGATGGGAGCAGGGGCAGGTCTCAGACTGAGACTGGCAACTCTGGTTTAATGCAGATATTCATTTCATTATCTTGTTCAAGATGCTTGGATACTAGAGAAATGGAGTGTCAGCTTGGAGTCTGACTTCATCTCCTTCTTAGCTCTTCTTAGGTTAAATAATGATCAAATGGTCATAGTGCTTCTGGGGCTTGTTGGGATTTTTCCTTACAGTATCACAGAGAGACAGTGATAGTAAGTCTTGTTATAAATGAGTGTGTGATGGTTAGCACTCACTGTCAACTTGACAGGATGTGGAATCACTCTGGAGAATAAAGCTCTGGGCATGTCTGTATGGGGGTTTCTGGACTTTAAAAACTGAGTTCGGAAGATCCACCCTAAATGTAGATGGCAGCATCTATCATGTTCCTTTCCTAACTAAAGAAGAGAAAGCAAGCTGAACACTACTATTCACCTCTCTGCTTCTTGACTGGAGATACCAGCCACCTCAAGCTCCTGCCATAGTGCTAATCCCCCCATAGTGGAAGGGCCATGCCCTCCTCCCTCCATGGTGGACCATGCCTTCCCTCTATGGTAGGCCATGCCCTCCCTCCATGGTGGACCATGCCTTCCTTCCATGGTGGACCATGCCCTCCCTCCATGGTGAACTGTGCCTCCAAATTGGAAACCAAAGTGGCCCTTCCTTTCTGAAATTGCTTTTGTCATTTAATATATCACAGCAGGTGATAAAAGCACTGTCTTGATTTCCAATCCATAACAATTTGGATGCTTCTAGTTGCAAACAACCACACACTAAAAACAAGAAAATTTCTTTGCTTATATTAAGGAATAAATTCAGAGGAAGAGTAGTTCCCAGACACAAGTTGGGCAGTATTTTGACTCCATTTTCTTTAAATTCTTTTAACTCCTTTATGTTTTGCCTTCATAACACAAGAGAGGTACTAGGGTTTCAAACTTAACATCTGCATGGCAGGTCATCTGTCTTAGTTTCATTTCTTGTTGCTGCAATAAAACATTCTGATAGAAGCTATCTAGGGTAGAAAGGAAAAGAGTATATTTTAGCTCAAAATGCTAGACTATATATAGTTCATCACTGTAGTTACATCACAAAAGCAGAAGCTTGCAATAGCCAATAACATCATATCCACAGTCAGGAGCAGAAAGAGAAGGGATACATGCATGCTTTCACTCTGTTTGCTTTTTTTCTCTTGTATACATTCTAGGACCCACACCTAGAGAATAATGCCACATGGTTTCAGGATAGATCTTCTCATATCAGTTCATGTAATCAAGACAATGCAAACAGACATTCCCTCAACTAGACATTCCCTTATTGAGAAGTTCCTCCCAGATAATTCGAGACTGTGTCAAGTTGACAATTAAAATGAACTGTCCAAGACAAAGAGAAGTCAACTTCATTCTAGAATGTTACCTGAGTTGTAAGTATTAAACATCTAAGCCTTAGAACAGTGGTTCCTAACCTTTCTAATGCTGCGGCCCTTTAATACAGTTCCTCATGTTGTGGTGACCCCCCCAATCATAAAATTATTTCATTGCTACTTCATAACTGTAACCTTGCTACTTGAATCATAATGTAAATATCATTGGAGATCGAGGTTTGCCAAAGGGGTTGCCACCCACTGGTTGAGAACTACTGTCTTAGAGTGTGTATGTGTGTGTACCTTTAGGATTAAGAATGGACGTAGACTATAGATTTCTGCTACTCTTGCTTCCCTTGGAATCTCATTATAATGTCTCCATTCTTACCATCACGGTATTCACCTGCTTTGTAAACATCTGCTTTGCCACCAGCATGCATAGATATTTAACACAAGGGAAGAAGATGGAGCTTTAAAGACATTGGCATCCCAACATTCAGTGGCCAGTCTTGGATTTTTCAAGCTAACATCAACTGCTGCAGATTTTGAAATAGTAGTGGTCATAGATTCATCTGACCCTCAGTGTTTGACTCACGATGAGCATGATCCTTCCATGTCTTCCTAATTCACTGACTAGAGTGGGCCCAGGACACAGGGTAAAGCTCAATCTCTCTTTACCAGAGGCTACTGGCCAGCTGTCCCTCACACAGAAGAGAACCATGTATTTTCCTTTGATTTCTGTTGAGAAAACATTCTCCTGGAATTGGGTGGAAGTCCTTAGGAATCAGGCTTTTCCCTGGCTTCAGTCCTAAAACTGCCATATTTGACTTTCCTCCTCCTGCCAGAAGTAAGTGTAGGACTTGAGGTAGAAGATTTCTTACTCTAATCACTCAGTTACCTAATGTACAGTCTCATCAGGAGAGCCTGCAGGCCACAGATCTCTCACAGAAAAGCCACACAACTTCCTGGGCTTTGTTACAGTCAGTTTCAAAACTGCTCATTAACTCTCAGTTGTAGTTACAAGGGATGGTGTTTGACTCAGATGGCAGGGTGCTTGCCTCATGAAAGATGCCCCAGGTTCAGTTTTTAGCACTGCATTAACTAAACTTGGGGACACACAGCCACAGTCCCAGTAATAGGATGGCAGAGGCAGGATGATGAGGTAGTCATGATCATTCTCAGCTAAAAAGAAAGTTGTAGAATAACCTGGGATACATGAGCTCCCTAGCAGCAATCAAAGTAAGAACTTATTGATACTATAACTTTATCTGGAATGTGTTCAAAGGCAAGATGGCAAACTCTAGGAAAGCACAAATAGACAGAAGGTAAGTTCCCCTAAGTATATATAAAGTGAAAACAAAATGCTTAGAATAGAAGATACAGGAACCTATTGTCATAGGTCCCAAAGGAGCTAAGTGTGAGCAACAGGAAGTCCAGAGGTAGCAAAGAGTCCACAATGGGGACAAATCCTTGTCTGCGTGCTTATTAAGGTTCATAGACAACATCTTTCTGGCTACACAGAGAAGGATATGGTTTGGATAATTGAAACCTTACTCTCTTGACTTTTGTTGACCCTTGTGCTCTAGCATTGTCAGCAGCTGCCCAGAGTGTTGGGTTTGAGGTCAGTGAGAGGAGCAATAGATGCTATTGTCTATAAACTGTCCTTTTAGGAAGGGGGACATTTTAAATAAACAAAGTTGATGGAGTGCAGCTGAATTTAAGGCATTTTATGTCAGGTGTAAAAATAGATGTCAAGGCACCAATTAAAACCAATTTATTTTGATGTCTAGTTTCTTGAGTTCTTTATATATTTTGGAGATCAGCCCTCTGTCAAATGTGGGGCTGGTGAAGATTTTTTCCCATTCTGTCATTTTGTCTTATTGACAATGTCCTTTGCCTTATAGAATCTTTTCAGTTTCATGAGGTCCCATTTATTAATTGTCAGTTTCAGTGTCTGTGATACTGGTGTTCTGTTCAGGAAGTTGTCTCCTGTGCCAAAGGGGGAGGAGCTTGGTCCTGCCTCAAATTGATGTGTCATGCTTTGTTGGCACCCATGAGAGGCCTGCCCCTTTCTGAAAGGAGAGACTGGCAGGAGTGGATGGGAAGTGGAGAGGGGAGGTGAAGGGAGGGAACAGGAGGAGAGGAGGGAAGGGAAAGGGAGGTAAAACTATGAGTGGTATGTAAAATAAATGAAAAAATAATTAATAAAAATAATATATGACCAATTATTAGGCCACAAACGCACCCTTGTTTTCCTAATGTAGAGTAATCAACAGTAATTTCGTTTCTCACTTAAGAATTTTATAGCCCTCCTATCCAGATTTCTGTGTTTCTGTATGTATGTATGTATGTATGTATGTATGTATGATGTGTGAATATGTTGTGTTTATGCAGGTGTACCCTCATGGGCCAGTGTGGGGGTGATGAATGTCCTGCTCTATGGCTTTATCCTATTTCCTTGAGACTGAGTCTCTCACTAAATCTACATCTATGCTGATGGTCAGCAAGCTCCAGAGTCTGTCTTCATCCCTTACAGCATTGAGGTTCCAAATATACATGGCCATGCCAACATTTTCCACAAGTGCTGTTATCTGACTTGGGTTCTCACGCTTGCAGAGTAAGCACTCTTACCCACTGAACCCTTCCCCAGCCCCATCGCCTCCAGATTTTAATTGAAGAGGTCTTTTTTACAACAGTCTTCTTTTTAAGTAAGTGTTTTTAAAAAGGGATTTAAGTACAGAATCCTCAGCTCAAACTGAGTTGAACTATGAAAGTAATTAAAGATCAATAGATAGGAGAAGACGTGTCAGCACTCAGGCTCGACTCTGCTCTGTTGATTCTCGCCTCAGCAGGCTTATCTTTCCCCACAGAGTACTGAGTACTCTTAAGGATAAGCATAGGCCTTATATGTCTTACTGTGCTTTCTGAATATTGCTTTCTTATGTCCTCATGCTCACGAATAGAAAGTTAGATCAAGTAGCTGGAGAGATGAATCAGTGGTTAGAAGTGCTTCCTGCTCTTCCTGAGGGTTGTAGTTCAGCCCCAAGCTTCCACATTAGACAGATCACAACTACTTGTAACTCCAGCTCCAAGGGATCTGACACTCTCTTCTGCCTCCAGGGACACCTGCACTCAGGTAGCATAAATCCCTATAGAAACAGTGAACATATACATAAATAAAATAAAAATATATCTTAAAGAAAAATAAGATCACGTGTCCCTGTTAAGGAAAAGATTATGACCTGCTTGGCAGGGGGTACTTTTGGAATTAGGCCTAGGTGCATGGCCCATTCCTAGAACTCGGATATATTCCTTTGAGAACTCTAACTTGCCAACAGAAGTTGTGGCAGCAACCACATGGCATCTGCAGGTACTCATGATAATTATTTGCCCAAGAAGAGGATAGTGTGTTTTCAGTGTTTAAACAGTTAACTGACTTGATTTCTTTTGTTTTGAGATGAGGATAGCCTAGAACTTTATAGGTAGCTGAAGATGACCTTGAACTTCTGATCTTCTTGCTTAACCTCCCCAGAGATGAGATCACAGGCATAGGCCACCGTATTTGATTTTGTGCAATGTGAGGGGCTGAACACTGGGCTTTATACCTGCTAGAGATGAGCTACATCCCAGCCCCCAAATAGCAGATTGTCATGTTAAGTCAAGTGGAACAATATCTCTTCCTTTGGTTCCAATATTTAATGTATTTAACATTTCCAGCATTTAACACTTTGGCCCTGTGTATCCGTTCTCTGTGTCCTGTCTTGAGATAATGTCAAGGGAGGCTGCAAGATTTTCTTTTCTGGCCATGGACAGGACATGTGTTAGTAAATTGAATGAGTAGCCATCCATTATCTGTGAAAACGGTCCTCTGGGGTTTCCCCTGGCAACTTACTGATTCATTTGTAACCTTTTAATTCCAGCAGCCTTTCTTTCATCATACATTCTTCTAAGAGATTGAGCAATACTTTCAGTATTATAAGGTTGTACATTGAAGGTCTTTACATAACAATGAGTATGAACTCCTTTAAAAGTTTATGCAAAAGTTGTGTCCTGCAGAAATAGAGTCTTTCTTCTCTTTGATGGTTCTCTCAGTGCTAAAATTGGAATAATTACTTCAACTTTTATACTTCTAAATCACAGCCAACTGAATACAATGTGGTTTTGATTTCAAAATTGAAGTCTATCTGTATTAGTTTTTTTTTTTTTTTTCTGGTCCACATATTGAAGTAATTCGTATCACAACATCTAAAGTGTGTGGGAGACAAGCAAAGTCTACATATTCCTCATAAGGTCCCAATAACAAGCCTGAGTATGATGCCACCAAAGTTTATCCTGGGGAACTTGGGGAAGGGTTTAGTTCATTGGGCTTTTTGTCAGAGCATGGGTGACCCAGCATGGATGATGGCTTCCCTTTAGTCACACAGATGGAGTCACATTGGTTTTTTTTTTTAAATATTTTTTTTATTAAGAGATTTTCTATTCCTATTTACATATCAACCTCAGATTTCCCTGTCCTTCCTCCTCCCACCCCTCAGCCTTCCCCCTCAACCCACTCCCCATTCCCACCTCCTCCAAGGCAAGGTCTCCCATAGGGAGTCAGCAGAGCCTGGTACACTCAGTTGAGGCAGGTCCAAGCCCCTCCTCCCTGCACCAAACCTGCACAAGGTGTCTCACCATAGACACTAGGCTCCAAAAAGCCTGCTCGTGCACTAGGGACAGGTCCCAATCCCACTGCTTGGGTGCCCCCTATACAGTTCAAGCTCAACAACTGTCTTGCTTATCTGGAGGGCCTAGTCCAGGGCCATGAGGGCTCTTCAGCTATGGGTCCACAGTTGATGTGTTTCCACTAGTTTGGCTAGTTGTCTCTGTACTTTTTCCAGTCATGGTCTCAATATCCCTTGCTCATAGAATCCCTCCTCTCTCTCATCGATTGGATGGAGTCACATTGTAAATAACCCTCCCCAGCCTATAGACTGATAACTCTTCCCTGACACTCCCTGAGGGCACAGGCAATCAGAACAAAGTAACATACACATGGTTGGGGGACTGTTCGGAATCTCAGGTGAGGGCACAATGACCCACCTTCCACTCTTTCTGTGATGGAAGACCAGTAGTCCACAGGCCTCAGTGGGATTGGCTCTTACCAGCAGGCATAGCTGGTCTGGTGAAGATGGTGCCTGTTTTGCTTAGATGACAGCATTCTGCCACACAGGAAAATTAGTAACTTCACTTTTGCCTCTCCACACATCTGCTCAAAGTCACGAACAGCTCTGTGTCCTACCTCACTTGAAGCCTAACGAGGTTTATATACCTGTGTTTGAAAAACACTTTGGTCTCATGGTTTGGGGGTTTTGCTTTTTCTTTGCTGCCTGGTGGGAATTATTCACAGACTTGATTCAAGCAAAGATATTCAAGGTTGATGTCTGAAAAGGGGTGTTGCTGAGAAGGCCAGGAGAAGAATCATCCCTGTCTCCCTTGCAAAAAGAGACCATCTGTTCTCCAATCTGTGGATCCAAAGATTTACATCTGTCTAGAACAGAATGTTTTTTATATTTATATTTGAAGAAACATACTCAGATGAGGCATTTGTGGTCTAAATGTACAAATTATTAAAATATATTTTTGAATTTATATAGCATCTATATGTTCATATGTATGTGCAGGTACAAGTATGTATTGACAAAGGATGACCTCAATGTATCCATCTTTATTTTTTAAAGGATTTTTATTAGTACTTAATTATGTGCATAAATTAGTGTGTCCTTGTCTCTATGTGTATGTGAACAAGGGTGGCCACAGAGGCCAGGAGAGGGTGGCAGATTCCCTGCAGCTGAAGTTACAGGTAGGTATGAGTAGCCTGACAGGGAGCCTGGGAACTGAACTAGCATCTCCTGAAAGGCAGTACCAGCTCTTAACCACTGAGACATCTCTCTACCAATACCTGCCCCCTTGTTATTTGAAATAGTGTCTTAGGCCTAAAGCTTGCCAAGTAGACTAGGCTAGTCTGGCTGACCAGTAAACCTTAGGGATCTGTTTCTTCTCTCTAGCTCTGGGATTGCAGACCTGCACTACCATGCCAACATTGTTCACATGGGTTCTGGAGATGGAAATCAGGTCCTCATGCTCCAGTGGCAAGTACTTGACCAACTGAACTAACTCCCAGCCTCTCATGGTACAGCTTTTAATTTGAAGATGGCACCCCTGAACTGACACAGCATTTTGTTCATGTCAAGTATACAGAATGTACTATTTACATAGTCTAGCTGCCCTGAGAAGAATACAAAATTGTTGGGTTTGCCATCAGAGAAGGAAAATGTTGTCAATGATAAAAATCATGTAAGGGTTTTTACCTATCTTTTTAAAAGGATCATTTAAAATAAATTATCATATCCAAGCATAGTTTGGATTCTTGGTCACCTGGAAGGATCTTTGTTGTTAAGGAAAGAGTTCATATTTAGTTTTGTAGGTCACTCTGCTGAACCGTGGGGGTTGTTCCTCATTGTGTAACATTGAGAAACTATTCAATCTCTCTCTGATTCCTTGTTTTCCATGTAAGATGGGGTGATTATAATACCTACATGGGCTTTTCCTCCAAGGATGAGTCATGTATATGTTGTGAACAGGGTTTCTGGAACAGAAAACTCTATAGAGAAGTAGACGTGCCCTGACATTACAATACTCATATAGAGGCCAGAGCTGCGATACTTGAAAGATGTGCCACCTGCTTTATCTTCAGCATGTGTCAGACATTCAGTAGCTTCTGTTGTGTGTAGGATATTTTCTTTTTTGAAGTTTATATGGCAATATTGGGAGGAAAAAACTAAATTTTTCTTGTTCTACAGCTAGGAAAATGCATATGAAATAAAGGTTGATAAGCTGGCCCAAGTGATAACAGTTCAAAACTAGTGAAGAGAAGAAAGTTTAGGATTAGTTAGCAAGTACTTGTAAATATTGAATGGCAAGGTAGATGGTCATAGTCATGTTGGGCTGAAATGTGCCTTATTTGTGTTAAGTCAATGATAAGAAACCATCAATCCATATAAGCACAGAGGTTAGGGATATAGTAAGGGACTAGGAGGACAGATAGATCTCCCCAGGAAAGAAAAATAGAATAGATAGTTAAGGATGAATAATGGGGAGGAACTGGAATTAGAGAATCAATTGGGGAGCAGGGAGTGAAGAGGGGGACATGGGGGAATAAAGGGAGAGATTGTCAAAATTAAGGTCCATTGAGGGGTAATATGGAAACCTAGTACATTAGAAGCTTCCTAAAATGTGTGTGTGTGTGTGTGTGTGTGTGTGTGTGTATATATATATATATATATATATATATATATATATATACAATCTAAAAGAAATTATCAAATAATGGAGGAGACAACTTCAAGTGACCATCTTTTGTCAGCAAATGAAGCTTCTAATTCCAGGAATGGGTCACATCTTATTGAGTCACTGGCCAAAGGGGTTCCCATGGACTCCCCAAATAACCCAGGCTGTTGCCAAAATTATTGGTTGTTCTCCACAAACTAGCAGCAAGGTACCATTGCTAAAGACAACACCAACACAACTCACTGAATATGGAGAAGTCAAGCTGATGCCTACCTAGAGCCTTCACCCCTGCTAACTAGTGTTCATGGTACTGGAAGGTACATTATACACATTATCAGAAGAGAAAGTTAAACACCAGTCCAGCTACAAAACCCTTGATCTGCAATGGTATCTTGACTGCAAGATATGCTAGTGAATTGGTAGCACAAAGCTTGATGGAGTAACCATCCAATATCTGATTTGACTTAAGGTCCGCACCATGAGATGAAACTTATACCTGACACTGCTTGGGTGATCAAGAACTTGAGACTAGATAATCCAGGGACCTAGGGTAAAACTAAATACTACTGTTCTACTGAAGGAACAAATCAAATAAAGTGACCTCTAATGACATTCTGCAATACTCATAGATCAGTACCATTCTCAGCCACCATCAAAAAAGCTTGTTCCTGCAGTAGATGGGAATAAAAACAGAGACCTACACCTTGGGCTATATGGCTCCAATGAGGTGGTGCTTCCTGCTGTTGTACCTGACCTCTTATAAGGTGGTGTTATGTCAGGGCTTCCTCTTTTTTTTTTCTTTTTTTTTTAAACTTTGTCTCCCCCCATTTTTACCCTATAGGTCCTTTGCATATATATTACGGCTTCTGGTTTTATGTATTTATGGGATTCCTGAGTGTGTGACTCAGTGGGTCTTTGCATCTACATATGTTTCTTGAGCCTTTTCTGGATTATTTTCCTTTGTTTGTTTGCTTTGTCCTATTCCAATACATTTTTATATTATTATATTTTATTTTATTATTATCCCTTAGAAGCCTGTTTGTTTTCTAATGAGAGACAGAAAGGGGGTGGTCCAGACAGGAGGGGAGGTGGGGAGGAACTGAGAGGAGTAGAGGGAGGGGAAACTCTATTCAGGATATATTATATGAAAAAATCTATTTTTAATAAAAGTTTTTTAAAAAAAGAAATGTACCTTCTTGTGTGCATGTGTACAGGGAGATGAGGGTTATCTCTTTGTTTCTTAGCTGGTTTTGGTGAGAACTGTTATTTACAAAGGCAACTTGCTTGCTGGTTCAAAGGTAATCAATTGAATTTATTTAATAAATCACTGCTCTTAAATTAAATATTTTTATTACGTTGATTTATTTCTAGTGTGTTCATGGGCACACAGGCCAAGGTGCAAGTGTGGAAGTCAGAGGCAAGCTTGTAGGAGGAGTTTCTCTCCTTCCACCATGTGTGATGCAGCTCCAGACACCAGGCTTGGCAGCAAATACCCCTTGCACCACTGTGTCAGCACCTACTGCTTTAAAGTACTTTGTTAAGTATCACAGTCCTATTGGAATGTAGCACACTGGTGATGTTACTGTGTCTACTTCCAGGACTAGTGGTCTAAGCTGGGTCATCTTGAGATGAGTATCTCCACCCTGCAGCACACACAGTTTCTAGCTCAAGCACACCTCATATCTGCTACTCTTTGGAAACTCTTTACCCCACCATCCTGCAGCACACACAGCTTCTAAGATAGCTCAAACATACCTCACATCTGTGACTCTTTGCAAACCCTTTACCTCAGCTGTTTAACCTAAACTTGCTTATGTTTTAACCAGGGTCAGCTTCATTTACTACATGTCTTACAGTATCATGCCACCCTTGTTTTGAAATCACCATGTAATCCCATTACCTGGGAACAGCACTGTTCCAAAATCATATCTTATAAAAAATATTTAATACATTGCCTATAATTTAATACACTTGGTTCTTTTAGGGCAAATAAGAAGAGCTCAATGGCGCATTTTATGTGTGTGTATTATGCATGTTTGTATGTGTACATGGCATGAGTATGTATGGGTTTGCATGCTCATAGATCCATTTAAAGTATTTCCTATATTACTCTCCACCTTTTTATCATTTATTTATTTTGATTTATGTGTCTATGTCTGTGTACATGTCCACACACATGCAAACAGGTGCCCAGAGAGGTCAGAGGAGGGTGTTAATTCCACTGGAGCAGGAGTTACAGACTTCTGTGAGCTTTCTGACATGGATGCTGGGAGCCAAACTTGGGTCCTCTGCAGCACTAAGTATTCCTAACTGCTGAGCTGACACTTTACCTCTGCTACCTAAGTGGTTGAGACAGAGTCTCTCAATGAGCCTGGATCTCAGCAATTAGGTAAGACTATCAATTGTTCTGTTTTGCTTTACTTTTATAATTGTTTTTTATATCATTTAATGCCATTGCTCTTACTTTAAGTGACATTTAGCACCATTTATTTCATGTTTAAAGAGAGAAGATGCATGGATGGACAGATGAACGTATGGAAGGGTGGATGGATGAATAGATGGCATTGGAGAGAATGGTTAGCAGTTAAGAACACTGGCTTCCTATGTAGAATACTTGAATTGGTTTCCAGCATCCATGTCAGACAGCTCACTACCCTGTTAACTTCAAGTCCATGAGATTGACGCCCTCTTCTGGCTTTGCAGGTACTATACTCATATGCACAGACTTACATAGAAAAACACATAAACAATCATAAAAACACATTTTTAAGAAAAAAATTTCAAATATAATGTCCCTGTGAAGAGCTTTAATTCATACTCCCAAAAGACTCACTTTGTTATTTCATAAATTACATGGGTTGTGTTGTTGTTATTGCTTTGTGTTTTTGCTTGTTTTGTTTTTAACCCATGCTTCCATTTTGGTCATTTCTGCCTCTTGAATCAGAGTTCTTTGGCTTCCATCTTTTCAATTGTTAAAAACTTTCAAGATCTCCCTTCAGATCTTGAGAAAAACTCTGAATCTACTTTTCTTCAAGAGAAAGGCTTCTCTGACAGGCTTTCTTCTGCTTCCATTTGAACTCTCTGGGCTTGCTCCTCAGCTGCCTTTCCTGGCTTCATGAATTCACATTCTACTTTTAATTGTCTCAGTCTCTGGTTCTCCTGACACATCCTCAAGGAAGTCCCCGAGGGCATGAAAGGCAACTCTGTAAGGTTCTCATGACACAGAATAACTTTATTCTCCTTTGCAACTCTATAAGGTTCTCATAACACAGAATAACTTTATTCTCCTTTCTCACTTACCAAGGCTTAACAAAGTATTCTATTCTGGGTTGAAAATATTTCCTTCTCACAATTCTAAAGCCAGTTTTTCTTTGTCTCTTGCACCCATTGTTACTAAAAGAAAATGCCAACACTATTGTATTTCTCATGCCTTCATAATGACTTTGATCATCCTTGACACTCTGAAATTTTATACTGATCCTAGGAAAAAATAGAAGGGGCTGGAGAGATGGTTCAGGGAGTGGGAGTATACACTCCTCTTCCAGAAGACCAGAGTTCATTCCCTGGCAATAGCTGCTAACTGCCTGTTTATTCCAGCTCCAAGGGATACAACATCCTCTTCTGAACTCCATGTGCATTCACACAAATGCACATACCACACACAGACACATACACATATACACAATTTAAAAAACCATAAAAAATTTAACTCTTTTAAAAGTAAGTAAAATTATTCATCTATCTCAATTTCCACCTTTCTTGCTGTGTACCCTGTTTTACTTCAAATTCTGATCCCCTTTGGTTGGGATGTGTTATAAACCATGCCTTCAATCATGTTCTCCCTCATTCATTTCTGAGCTTGTCTTTCTGAAACTCCTGGGTGTTGGCTTTCTGTTCCTTGACTCTTGCCTCATCTGCTGTGCAGTCTCCTGGTTCTCTGCTCTGCCACAGCTTTCTTCTCTCATGTCTCCTGTTGCCTTTCTCTTTCTCATGTTTTAATGTCCACTTCTGTGATATTCTGCTTCATGAGATTTTGGTGTTCTTCACACGTGAAGTTTATGCATTTAATTTATGAAGTTTATATGTATTGATATGTATTGTACAAACACTTGTATGTGTATGGAGGAAAGAGGTCAACTTCAGTTGTCCTCCCTGAAGTATGGAAGTATGGCACACCCGTTAGTTAGTTAGTTAGTTAGTTAGTTAGTTAGTTAGTTAGTGAATGAGTGAGTTTTTGAGACAAGGTCTCTCACTGGACTGGGACCGACCATGAACAATAGATTGGCTGGTCAGCAATCCCCAGAGATTTGCCTGTCTTCACCTCCCCAGCACTTGGATTCCAAACACTCACCACCAAGTCCGGCTTTTTTACATGAATTTTGAGAATCAAAATTCAAGTCCTCAGGCTCGGAAAAGCCAGTACTTTACCAAATGAGTTGTCTCTGTCTCCCCTTAGGTGAATTATTTTTTTTTCTATTTTACTATTCATCTTTATTTTTTTTAATTTCTTTATTTTTTTTTCAAAATTCTATAGAGTCTTCATTTGGAAATCAAATACAGATGTGGAACAGAGAAATGGCCAAGTTGTTCATTGCTTACAGATGGGCAATTGTCTTACTTAGGGTTTTATTGCCATGAAGAGACATCATGACCACAGCAACTCTTATAAAGAAAACATTTAATTGTAGTGGCTCGCTTACAGTTTAAGAGATTCAGTCCATTATCATCAAAATGGAGAGCATGGTGGCATGCAGGCAGATCTGGTGCTGGAGTTGAGAGTGCTACATATTGTAAGCAACAGGAAGTCAACTGACTCACTGGGTGGTATAAAGAGAATAGGTAGCCTCAAAGCCCACCCCCACAGTGAGACACTACCTCCAACAAGGCCATACTCACTCCAAAGAAGCCACATCTCCTAGTAGTGCCACTCCCTATGAGATTATGGGGGGCAATTACATTCAAACTACTACAGCTATTGACAGTTACACTGAATATAGAAGGTGATTGCTATGATGGGAGAATGGAAAGGGCTCCCTCATCAGGACCGTTGTCCTCACTATTAATTAAGTTCATGCCTATGGACAGATTTCTTTTTCTCTAAACAAAGAATTTGAACTGCAAGGTATTTCCTTTGGTTGGACAGAGTTATCCACTCACACTTAATTATATTTAACTAGGTTAATATTTGAAGGCTGAATGCTCTCCCTGGCTAACATGATAGCCAGGGTTTGTGAACATAATTTCTGAAGCTTTGATGACTGATGTTCATGCTCTCTGACCATTGTCCTGTACACCTGCCTGGTGATGAGGCAAGATCCTTTAAAAATTCTTTGACACATTAATTCTGAACTGGGAAATGACTCAGTTGGTAAATCTTTTCCTCAGAAGCATGAATATCTGTGTTCAATCTACAGAACCCAAACAAGCAAAAAGCCCACTATGAGCATAGTGCTCTCAATATTGTATGATATTTAAGATATGTAGGAAGTAAGATCCCTGACATTCATTGGCCAGCCAATCCAGCTAAATGGGTGAGCTATAATTTGACCTCTGTCTCTGTCTCTCTCTGTCTCTGTCTCTCTCTGTCTCTGTCTCTGTCTCTCTCTCTCTCTCACACACACACATATACACACAAAGAAGTGTGTTTTATTTTGCTTTCCTGTTTCTGTGATAAAAACTATAACACAAAAGAACTCGAGTAAAGAATGCTTTATTTCACAGGGCCATTATAGTCCATAATCAAGGAAACTCAAGGCAATAACTTGAAGGTGAAAGTATAGAGAAATGCTGCTTGCTTCTTTGCTTGCTCCCAGACCCAGGTTCAGCTACTTTTCTTATACATCTCAGGCTCATCTGCCAAGGGATGTTGTGCCCCACAGTGGCCTAGACCCTTCTGCCTCAATGAGCAATCAAGACAAACCTCACAGACATACCCATAGGCCAACTGGATGTAGACAATTCTTCAACTGAGTTACCCTCATCCCAAGAGATTCTTAAGAGTCTAGTTGGCAATAAAAAAACTAATCAGCACAAGATAAGATAGTATCAGGTTTTATAAAATTATTTTCATAAGGGATCTTCTAACATTTTTAATTATAACTATGTTTTAAACACTAAGATATAATATCAATTACAAAATATATAACAAAGCATAAATAAAAGCATTTATTGCTAAATTAAGTGACAGAGCCTATATTATAATAATTACAAAGTTGGCCTTTTCTATTTTTCTGATATTTGTGGCCAGGGTGAAGGTTATAAATCAATCTAGGGATGGTAGTTTTCTTTCCATTGTAAGCTCTGTAAAAATAGCAATAAATCTGTTTGAAATGTAGAAATGACCTTTACGGGTGTATTTTATGAAGATTTTTTTTCTGTTCACATGATGTTTTTTACCAGACCAGTCTTCTGTTTTTCAAAGTTACATCTCATTGAGCATGAAAATATATATGTGTTTCATTTTGAAATGCTGGTATGCTGCATTGTGTCTGTGGGGATCAGAGATCAAAGGAGGTACAAACAACTTAAATGAAAAATACAGTAAAGGTTCACTATAAATCTGAACTTATCTCGATTTGCCTCATAAGTTCTGAGTCTTTTGGGGGGTATAAGTTGTTTTTAGTCTCTCGAAACTTCGTGTTGCAGAAGGTAATTTTATGTAAACTATAAATCCTGCATCCACATGTTAGAGTTCCCAATTATCTGACTATTCTTTCCTCTAGAGTAATAACATACAGTTGGTAAACGTGCAAGAATCCAATGTCAAAGGCTGCAAGGTGGAGGTGCACAAAATATCAGGCATATCCCTTACCATCCATCATATCGTGATGCCCAAACAACAATGATTCGGGGCATTATGCACACTCAAGACTGAGCACCTCAATCACACACCACAAACGTATCATTAAGGTTTGTATTTTTCATGAGAATGTCAGCCATTCTCTCTGACTGTATTGTCATAATAAGCTTACCAAGGAGCTGCAAACAGAAATAGAAACTCCTCAGATGCCCCCACGATTGTATTTTCTTATACAATTGCATGCTAGAAATGAGAGGTGATTTTCTTTTCTTATTCCCCAAGGTATTTTCTGAAAAGGCAAATAGAATGTCAAGCTTTCTGCTCTCACCTGCTCTTGCCACCACCATTCTCAGAATGATCTCTGCCTCTAGCAACAGAACTCTTCCCCATCATTTTTACCTCTGGAAGTAGGCTGCTAAAAGGACCCCGGAATGTCAAACTTGGGTTCTCTTAGGAAACACAACACAGGAGTAACATCACTCTTACCCTCTCAGTGGTATGAGATACGCTGGGGGAGAAGGTGTGTCTCATCAAGAAACCCTTCCAGCCCATTTTCAGTGGCAAGGGTTCCTAGAAAGATGCTTCACAGGAATCATAAAACAACTTGTTACAATTGTGCAGTTGCCAGGGATCTAGTTCAGTTTGTATTATGCTTGTGTATCACTCATGAATCGTTTAGTTCCATTCCTAGCTCTGTATAAACCTGATGTGGTGGCCCATGCCTGTAATTACAGCACTCTAGAAGTGGAAGTAAGAAGATCAGAAGTTCAAGGTCATCTTTAGATGCATACTGAATTTGAGACCAGCCTATGCTATATGAGACTTGTCAAAACAAAGACTTGCACTTAAGCACATCTGTATTAGTTCAGAATGTACTTACTGGTTTTTTAGCTACTATAGACTTTCTTCTACATCTTTTCATTGGCATTATGGGTTTGTCCAAATTTCTAGCAGCAACTGATATTTCTTTTTGTCTTACTAAGTGTTGTATCAGAAAAAGAAAAGATTGCTTCTAGAGGAAGATGTTTCTTTTCTTCCAAAGAAAGCATTCAGTCTGTTTTGCATAGCTCTGCTGGTATGTCAGCAGACAGGAAGAAAGCATGGTTTTTCTCCCCAAGCACTGGATGTATTCAGAAGCGGATATTTGAACCAGTTTGAAAAGGACAATGTGTATGTTTCTGAAGAGATGCTGTAAGGAAGTGCTAAAAAACCCAGAGGCTTAAAAACAACGGAAAAGTTTTCTCTCTCCAATGTAGGAGAACTCTCATTAGGGACAATTCCTTGAAATCCCATCTCTGCTTGTGGCTATCTCAATGAGATTACTAGTAATTTAAGATTAAATTTCTACCCTATTTCAGTGTGGACATGAATCTTGGGGAGACACTGTTAACCTGAAAATTGATAAACAGGACCATTGCATTAATTTTCCTATCTAACATAGAAATATAAAGAGTAGGAGGGACGTGATTGTAGCTCAGCCAGTAAAGTGCTTGCCTTGCTGGCATGAGTATCTATCTGCATTGGATCGCCAGAATGCATATAAAGAGTCCAGTGCGCCTTGCATCCCAGTGCTGGGGAAGTGGAGACAAGAGGGCTTCTGAAGCTTGCTGGCCAGGTATAAAGTTCCAGAACAATGAACTCTGTCTTGTAAAACAGTGTGGCACTTAAGGAATGACATCCAAGGTTGCCCTCTGGTCTCCATGTGCATGTACTATGTAGACTCAGAAAGAGAGAAGTGTGCAGGAGAAAGGTCAAGGAGAAGGGAAGCAGCATCTCTTCAGCACTGTCACACAAAGCCAGGGATGTGAGTTCAAATCCTGTGAGATGGATCCTCTCCTTTATGAGCCTCATTTCCCACCTCTGAATGTATAGTGATTGGTGTCATGCACCTGTACTGACCAAGTTTATGCCAACTTGAAACAAACCAGAGTCATCAGAGAGGAGTGACTCAATGTTGAGAAAATGTCTCTGGCTGTAGGCAAGCATGTAGGGAATTTTCTTAATTAGTGATTGATGGGGGAGGTCCCAGCCCATTGTGGGTGATGCCATCCCTGGGCTGGTGGTCCTGGGCTCTATAAGAAAGCAGGCTGAGCAAGCCATAGGGAAGAAGCCAGTAAGAAGCATTTCTCCAAGGCCCCTGCATCAGTTTCTGCTTCCGGGTTCCTGCTCTGTTTGAGTTCCTGTTCCGACTTTCTTTGATAATGAACAGTGATATGAAAGTGTAAACCAAATAAACCCTTTCCTCCACAAAGATTCTTTGGTCATGATGTTTCATCACAACAATAGAAACCCTAGCTAGGACACAATCTTTAAGACTATCAGATGCTGACTTCTGGCTACTCAATTCCTGTTTATTTGTTAGAAAACAAAACAGTTAGCAGCTTGTTTGCTTGGATTAACTATTTTGACAACCAAGACAGAAATTCTGTGTTTATGTCTAGACATATCTTACACGATGAACAAACAATAACAATTTCTTCTAAATACTGAAGGTTTCCATATGCTGTAGGGTTTTGGAGGAAGGAATAAGAATGGTTACTACAGAACTGAAATTCTCACTTAATGGCTTGTTTGTTTCATTATGACTCTTGTGCTATCAAAATAATTATATCATCATCATTTTTCTTCTTTTAGCTCTCTTCATGTACCTAGCACAGTGAATGAAGTTATTTACCTATTTATTTATTTTACAAACAACATTTGGATAACAATTCCATTTTCAACATGGCTTGTTTAATTATTTTGATTTTCTAGAATATAAGACTATTTGAAATCCAATATGCCTTGGGCTCTGTGATCTCATTTGCACATCAGTTCCGTTGTGTGTAAAAGACCTTCTTTTCTATGGTGTCTTCTATCCTCACTGGCTCTTACAACCTTTCTTCCTCTTCTTCTACTAGGTTCCTTGAGCCCTGAGCAAAGGGATTTGATGGAGATATCCCATTTAGGACTGAGTGTTCCAAGGTCTGTCTCTCCACTTTGTCCAGTTATGGGTCCCTGTATTTGTTCCCATCTAATGCACAAGGAAGCTCCTCTGATGATGGCTGATCAAGACACTGATTTATGAGTATAGCACAATGTCATTAAGAGTCGTTTCATTGCTACTTCCCTTTGGATGTATAGTAGCATTTGGTTTTCCCCTAGGTTTATGGACTTTCTAGTCTCTGTTTCTTGTTTATACAGGCAGTGGTTTCATCTTAGGGAATGGGCACTAAATTCAATCAGATGCTTGTTAGTCACTTCCCCAACATCTGTGCCAATATAATGCCAGTGTATCATTTAGGCAAGTCACCAATTGTAGATCAAAGGGTTTTTAGCTGGGTTGGTGTTTACCCTTCAGCTCCGGTAGTGAGCAGAGTTAGTACCTTCCAGTAATGTGAACACTCATCAGTAGCAGTGAAGGATCTAGGTAGTCATCAGCTTTGTGTTCAATGAGATATGTGGATGTTGTCTTCAACAATAGGATCTATGGTAAGTTTGTGGAGAGCAACCAAAGCTTTGAACAATAGCCTGGGTTGTTCAAGGATTCCTGCAGGGTCCCTTTGACCAACAACTCATTTAGTATAATCCATTCCTGGAATTGGAGGTTTTATTTGATGACAAGAAATGTCTTCTTGTGGCTTACCCCACCACACACACATTATTTGATGCAGCCAATTAGATTTCTTTCATATATGTACATATGTTAAGAAGCTTTGTAAGATAAATTGCTAAATGGTCTTATTAATAATAAAAATCCCAGAGCCAGATATTGGGGTGAAAGCTGAGAGATCAGTGGGATTAAACAAGCCAGCCACAAGTTTTTACTGCTAGGAAATCCTCAGCCCAAGAGAGAGCTACTTTCTGTATACTCATGCCTATATACCTTCTGTGCCCTGCCATCTTACTTCCTCTCTCTGCCCAGCTACATCATTTCCTCTTTCCACTCAGCTCTATCACTTCCTGTTTGTCTGTACAGACCTCCAGACCTCTATGTTTAACTAGTGCTGGAATTAAAGTTATGTGTCACCATGTCTGGCTCTGTTCCCAGTGTGGCCTTGGACTCACAGAGATCCAGATGAATCTCTGCCTCCAAGATGCTAGCATTAAAGGCATGTGCTATCACTGCCTGACCTCTATATTTAATATAGTGGCTGGTTTTATCCTCTGATCTCCAGGCAAGCTTTATTTGTTAGAGCACAAATAAAATACCACCACAAAGCTTCTACTATATTAGGTTTCTATACAACCCCTCAAATGATCCTTAGTTTTAGCTGTCCCTTCTCACAGTCTCGTCCTCTTCCCTTTCCCTCTGCTTTCCTGTTTGACACTAGTTCCAGTCTCCTCCACAAACATATCCATCCATAACTATTTATTCTAACTCCCTCCCCTCTAATCTCTTACCCTAGAACTAACCTCTGGCCTGATTATCGAAGATTTAACAACTAACATCCACATATAATTAAATACATATTATATTATCTTTTAGGGCCTATACTACCTTATTTAGGATATTTTTTCCCTAGCTCCATTGATTTATCTATACATTTCACATTTTTTTCTGTTTTTTTACAGCTGAGTAATGCTCCATTGTGTAAATGTATCACATTCCCTCTATCCATTCATTTATTGATTGGTATCTGGTTTGTTTCCAGTTTCTGACTGTTATTGCTAGAGCAGCAATGAACATGATTGAGCAAGTGTCTCTGTAGTAGGATGAAGCATCCTGTGGGTGTATGCTCAACAGTGGTATAGCTGGATCTTGAGGTAGATCTATTCCCAGCTTCCTGAGGAACCACCACACTGATCTTCATAGGGGCTGTACAAGTTTTCACTCCCACCAGCAATGTATGAGTGTTTCCCTTACCCCTCATCCTCACCACCATGAGCTGTCATTTGTTGTATTGATCTTAGCCATTCTGACAGAAGATGAAATATCAAGGTACTTTTGATCTGCATTTCCCTGAGGGCTAAGGATGCTGAACATTTCTTAGTGTTTCTCAGCCACTTGTGTTTCTTCTTTTGAGAATTGTTTCTTTAGATCTGTACCCCATTTTTAATTGGTTGATTAGGTAGGTTTCTTGATGCCCAGTTTTTTTTTCTTTTTTCTATTTTCTATTTCTTTATGTGTTTTATATACTAGTCTTCTATCAGATATGTAGTTGATAAAAATCTTTTCCCTGGATTTATGTTGAGGTCCTTGATCCACTTGGACTTAAGTTTTGTGCATGGTGATAGATATGGATCTATTTGCAGCCTTCTACATGTTGATATCCAGTTTTGCCAGCACCATTTGTTGAAGATGCTTTCTTTTTTCCATTGTGCACTTTTGGCTTCTTTGTCAAAAATTATTTGTTCATAGGTGTGCGGATTAATGTCAGGGTCTTCAAATGATACCCCCACAACAGACTGCTGGCAATGGTCGAGAGACAGTCCGAACTGACCTACTCTGGTGAAGGGATGGCCAAACACCCTAATTGTCGTGCTAGAAACCTCATCCAACTACTGAGGGATCTGGATGCAGAGATCTGCATGATGACTAGGCCCCGGGTGGATCTCTGGGAGTTCAATTAGCGAGAATGAGGAGGGTTTATATGAGCGAGAATTGTTGAGACCAAGGTTGGATAAAGCACAGAGACAAATAGCCAAACGAACGGAAACACATGAAATATGAACCAATGGCTGAAGGGTCACCAACTGGATCAGGCCCTCTGAATGGGTGAGACAGTTGATTGGCCTGATCTGTTTGGGAGGCATCCAGGCAGTGGGACTGGGTCCTGTGCTCATTGCATGAGTTGGCTGTTTGAAACCTGGGGCCTATGCAGGGTCCCTTGGCTTGGCCTGGGAGGAGGGGACTGGACCTACCTGGACTGAGTCTACCAGGTTGATCTCAGTCTGTGGGGAAGGCTTTGCCCTGGAGGAGATGGGAATGGGGGGCGGGCTGGGGGGAAGGTGAGGGGGGCGGGAGGGGGGAGAACAAGGGAATCTGTGGCTGATAAGTAGAACTGAATTGTATTGCAAAATAAAAATTTAAAAAAAAATCTTTTCCCATTCTGTAACTTGATGCTTTGTCTGAATGAAGATATTCTTTGCCATACAGAAGCTTTTCAGTTCCATAAGGTCCTATTTATTAATTGTTGTTTTTCTTAGTGTCTGTGCTATCAATGTTCTATTCAGAAGGTTTTTTTCTGTGCCAATGTATTCAAGACTGTTCCCCCATTTCCTCTTCAAACAGATTCAATGTATCTGGCCTTATACTGAGGTCTGTGATCCATTTAACCCTGAGTTTTTGTAGGATGATAGATATAGATTTATTTGCATTCTTCTACATACTGACATCCCCTTAGATTAGTATTGTTTGTTGAAGATGCTTTCTTTTTACCATTGTGTATTTTTGCCTTCTTTATCAAAAATGGAGTATACTCAGGTGTGTGGATGTATAACTGGGTCTTCAATTCAATTCTGTTGATTAACCTCTTTGTTTTAATGCCAGTACCATGTGGGTTTTGTTACTATCATAATGCAATGGTGATACCTCTGGAAGTTCTTGTATTGTAAAAGATTGCTTTAGCTATCCTTTTCTTACCTTTATGAAGTTGAGTATTGTCCTTTCAAAGCCTATATAATTGTGTTGGAATTTTGTTGGGGATTGAGCTGAATCTGTAGATTGCTTTTAAAAAGATGGGCATTTTTACTATGTTAATTCTATAGATCCATTAGCATGGGAGATCTTTCCAACTTCTGATATTTTCTTCGATTATCTTCTCCAAGGACTTGAAGTTTTTGTCATATAAATTTTTCACCTGCTTAGTTGGAGTTTCCCCAAGATATTTAATATTATTTGTGGCTATTGTGAAGGGAATTGTTTCCTATTTTCTTTCTCAGCCCATCTGTCATTTGTGTACAGGAGGGCTACTGAGTTTTTTAGTTACTTTTCTATCCAGCCACATCAGTGAAGGTGTTTATCAGCTTTAGAAGTTCCCTGGTAGAATTTCTGAGGTGTTTCTGTAATATAGTCATCATCACGCTTGCCTAACAGTAAGGTATTGTTATGTCACAATACTATACTGGAAAAATCACAATGGGGTGCTGTGATGATACAATAAGACACTGGCATGTCACAATACAGCACTGTGGGTGATGTAATAGGACACTATGATTTTGCAATAGGGAACTATGATGAAACTATAGGGCAATATTATGTGACAGTTCTACAGTTATTTCACAACATTACACTGTGATGTCACAAGAAGGCACTGTGATAACACAACAGGGCAATGTTAAGTCACAGTGCTACACCATGATACTATGGGTACTATGATGATATAACAGAGCATAGGAATGTCATAATAGGGCACTTTGATGGTACAATGGGGTATACTGTAATGACACAATAGGGCACTGTGATTCACAATAAAACAGTGATGACACAATTGTGCACTATGATTAAACAATAGGCCAATGTACTGTCACAGTACAACACTGTGATGCCACAACAGGATATTGTTATGTTGAAATACTACACTATGATATCATAATGGGGCAATGAAATGTCAAAATAGAACACTGAGATGTCACAATAGGGCAATGTATGTCACAATGCAACACTGTGAGCACACAACAGGGCATGGTGTTGTTACAAAAGGGCACTATGATGTAATAATAGTGCAGTTTTATATCAATGTGTGTACTGTGATGTCATAATAGAACACTGTGATGTCACAATAGGTCATTGTATTAGGGTCTCTAAGTCACAAAAGTTATGACATATATCATATATATATATGACTTACAGTCTGCAGTCCAACAATGGCTAGATGTATATGGAAAGTCCAAGAATCTAGTAGATGCTCAGTCCCTTGAGGCTGGGTGTCTCAGCTGGTCTTCTGTATATGCTGGAATCCCGAAGAAGTTGGTTCCAATGGATATGCTGATAAGGCAAGGGCAAGCTGGCAAAGAATGAACACACCCCTTTCTTTCTTCCCTTGTCCTTATATAGGCTTCCAGCAGACAATGTGGCCCAGATTAAAGGTGTGCCTTCCATCCTCAAGGTCTTGATTAAAGTTGTATGTTATCCAGCCTCTAGTTCCAGATCAAAGGCATGCTGTCTTCTTGCCTCACCATCTAGACCACAGGTATGCCCTCCATTTCTTGATTATAGTTCATTCCAGATATAGTCAAGTTGACAACCAAGAATAGCCATCATAGGCACTATGATGATTTATGAGGGTTCTGTTATATCACAGTACTGCGTTATGTCACAACAGGGTACTATTATGTCAAAATACTGCACTGTGATATCATAATGTGGCACTATGATGACATAAGAATGTATTGTTATGTCACAACACTACATTGCAATGTCACCACAGGGTACTGTTTTATCAAAATACTACACTGTGATATCACAATAGGACACTATGATGATATAACAGGAACACTGTGATGTAACAATATAACACTGTGATGTCACAGTAGAGTACTGTTATGACATAAGGCGGCACCATGATGGCAAAGTAGGGACTGTTATGTAACTATACAACACTGTGGTGCCATAATAAAGCACTGGGATGTCACAACGCACTGTGGTGACATTATAGGGCAGGTTCTGTCAAAATATAATGCTGTAATGTCACTTTTTCATATATAAAGACATCTGGTATTACATTGAGGTCTGTGATCCATTTGAACTTGAGCTTTGTGCAGGGTAATAGATAGGAATCTATTTGCATTCTTCTACATATAGCCATCCAGTTTGACCAGCACCATTTGTTGAGGATGCTGTGTGTTGACTTATGTCTGGATCTTCAACTCATTCAGTTCATCAACATGTCTGTTTTTACGCCAATATCATGCACAGGGCCTACGTAGGTCCTAGTCAGATGGGGGTCCTAGCATTGAGAGTGAAAGTGGATACAAGCCCCCATCTCTACTCTAGAAGGTATCTCCAACAGATACCCACTTACAAAAAAAATAGTTTTCTCCAAATGAGTCTCATTGGGTATATAAACTACACTTAAAGATGAGCTCAATGTCTAGTAGTAGATGGTCAAAACAAAACAAACTCAAAGGCATTTTTAGAATTTTGTGTTTTTTTAACCCCATAGGTCTTTATTTTATGGTTACTGATTGTGCATCTTTATGGGATTTTTGTGTATGTCTCTCAATCTATATGTATTTCTTGTGATTTTCTTTGGTGAGTTTTTTTCTGTTGTTTGTTTTGTCCTATTTAGTTTTTTTGAAATCTTATTTCATTTTTTTTATTCCTTTTCTCCCTCTCTGTTTTAGATGCTTTTTGCTTTCTAATGAGAGAGTAAGAAAGGTGATGCACAAACCTAATTAGTCTTAACAATAACAATCCCAGAATCAGATATCAGAGGTGAAAGCTGAAAGATCAGAGAAGCAGAGCAGCCAGCCATTGGAGACTTCTGGCCTCTATGAAATCTCAGGCCAAATGAGAAAGATCCTGTCTCTATGAATCTTCACACTGAATGGGCCTAAGATCATGTTGCCACCTACCTTATATTCGTGTCTCCACCTCCCTTGTGCTGGGATTAGAGGTGTGAGCCTCCTGTGTGCTGGGATCAAAGGCATGATCCTCCTAAGTGCTGGGATTAAAGATGTGAACCACCACTGCCTGGCCTCTATGGTTAACTAGTGGCCATCTCTGCCCTCTGATCTCCAGGCAAGCTTCATTTTTCAGAACACAAACAAAATATCACACAACAGAAAGGGTGTAGTTTGGGGTGGGTGGGTAGGTGTGGATGATATAGAAGGCATTGGGGGAAGAAAACCATAATCAGAACACATTAGAAAATATTATTTTCAATCAAAAATAAATAAAATTAAAAACAGTATGCAGGTGTGCCTGACACTCTTTCAGAGGGTACAAGTTCTGTCCCCAGCAACATATCAGGCCCTTTTTGACCACCTGTGAATCTAGCCTCAAAGGTTCTTGACACCCACAGGCACTGGCATCGTCTATGCCTGCTCCCACACAAAGCTCCCACAGAGTATAATTAAAACTGAAATAAATCTATGACAATACAGCATGCACTGAAGAAGTTTATGACAGCTGTCACACAGTAACAACAGTTTACTCGCCTATGTTTATGTATCTGTTGATTCTGAGTAAAGTATATTTATAGTGCTGTTTCAAGATGATGCTTTTGACAATGACTCTTTTCATAGTCATTGTTTTCTTAGGTAAGAGGCACCTTCTGAATGACATAGTAAAATTTATCCGTGGGTTTGTGGCTACGTGCACGTGGGGGCCAGTGGGCTGAGAGTCCAGAGCAAGGCAGTTTTATATATATATATATATATATATATATATATATATATATATATATATATATATATATATCTTCCTTGATCTGAAGTTATAGGTGGTTGTGGGCCACTTGATATGGGTACGCAACCAAACTCAGATCCTATTAGCAGAGAAGGAACCTCTCTTAACCACTGAGTCATCTTTTCAGCCCCTCAATGACACATTTTTAATTTTATAAATTGTATTGTAAAAAAAGAATTTACAGCCCGCAAATAAAAGCATGACACACCAAAACTGACCAGATTCTATGTCTATCCATTTCAGTGCACATTTATGGTGGTGAGGAAGGATGGAATGCAGGTAATGGATACAGTAATGAACGAGGATGTGAAGCTAATTGTTTTTCGGTTCTAGTTCAGCCATGGAGTTTTTGTTTGTGGTGGCAAGTAAGTACATAAAATATATTTGATACTGCAGAATGAGAATTTTTAAGTTTTTTAAAAAAAAGATTTATTTTTAATTTTCCACAATTATTTTTAATTCTTTTCTTTTTAAAATTTTTTGCAAATAATATATTTTGATCATATATCCCTTCCTCCATTCCTCTAAAATACTCCACAGCACCCAAAATACTTCATTTTCTTTCTCTCTTAAAACAAACACATGCCCCCAAACAAAACAAAGAACACACACATGAACTCCCAGAGACTGTGACAGTATACACAATACCTGGACAAGTTTAAGCCATACAAAATCCTAGCATGGGGGTGTGGGTTGGGGGAGGGTCTAGACACAAATCCTACCCTTGTGCGATAAGTTATTTGCCATTGATATTGGGATCCAGCATGACTCAAGACTTTCTCAGAGGCCCTGATGAAAAGACAAAGAGAAGGTTAATTCTGTGTCATTGTTCAGGAAAAGAGTTATCAAGGTCGAGTGTGTGGCTGGAGCATAGGACTGGAAGGAATTAGGGTTTTGGTTTCTGGAAACCAGGCTTTCTCCCCTGAAGGGCTGTGGTTATCAGTCCTTAGGCAGCTGTGTCTGAAGTATTCCATATTCTCTTTGCCAACATTGTCTGATTTAGCTCTCTACTGACCTTGACCCATTTTCCCTTGTAAACAGTACGTATAATGCTATACTTAATAAACTTTCTTGGCATAAGTCAATCAGCTAATGAAAGATCTCCTGGTGCCATATAATGCATCAGTTTCCTCTATTTTTCACACTTGGTCCTCCCACTCAATACCTCACCATTTAGGACCTTTATTCTTACAGGTTCAGGTCAAATGTATACCTGCTTGGAGAGGGAAAATCAGTCAGCGGAACGTTACTGGGCATATTAAACACACTCAATGGCAGGCCCATGTTTAGGAATCCAACACTGAAAGTGTAAAACTTAATGTAAAGCTCATAACTTCCATTTCAAAGGCCTAGTTTAACTGTATAGCAGTTCAAAGACACATGTTGAGGGAAAAAACTGAATTACCTCACTGTCATGAATTTAAGAATATGGATCTTTAAAAGAGTTTGATTTTATTTTTTAATTATGTGTATCCTGGATACACATAATACACCTGTGGATTTGTACACATGAGTGCAGGTGCTCAGCTAAGCCAGAGGTGTTGAATATCCTACAGCTACTATTGCCTGTGCTTGTGAGGCACTATGTGTGGGAGCTGGGGACTAAACTCAAATCTTGAAGACCAGCACAGACCCAACATGCTGGGCCATGTCTCCAGCCACTTAAACACAGTTCTTATTTACTGTGGTTACTTTTCATTGTAAAGCTTTTGTGTTTATCTTTATAAACTACCATTCTTCTGTTTCCTTTGAGATAACATAAGTAAGTGCATTAATGTGTCATTTAGGAGCTCTAGTTTTTTACTCATGAATTTTTTTTTTTTTTTTTTTTTTGGTTTTTTGAGACAGGGTTTCTCTGTGTAGCTTTGCGCCTTTCCTGGAACTCACTTGGTAGTCCAGGCTGGCCTCAAACTCACAGAGATCTGCCTGGCTCTGCCTCCCGAGTGCTGGGATTAAAGACGTGCGCCACCACCGCCCGGCCTTACTCATGAATTTTGTATTCCAGAATCCACCTTTAATTTTTTTTTGTACAAACTCTTCATGGAGCTAATACTTTTTGAGTTTGTAGTGACTCACCTCTTTCTTATCCTTGTATTCTTTACCCTTAAGGAAGTCATGGCTAATCAAAAGCTCCATACATTTTAAATTCTTACATGCACTTTTATTCATTGATAGATTGGTATTGGTAACAGATTTTTCTTTATAGAATTCTGAATACATATGTATGCCAATGTTTACTTTTATCTTGACATTTGACTGAAGGTGTTGAAGATGAAGAACTATCCATTTAGTAATATTTTTCCTTAAACTTTAAACACACTCTGGTGTCTTCTGTTATCCAGAAGCATAGGGGGAGGCTAAGGGGCACCATTTGTCTTTTGATAGGAAAGTAGGTATGGTGAGAAAAATGAAAATGTTATGCTTTGCTATCCTAGTTAGCTTCTTTCTATGACTGTGATAAAACACTGCCAAGATCAAGTTGCCTGGGAAAGGGTTTACATAATTTTACAGCTTCCAGTTCACCATGCAGGAAAGCCAGGGCAGGAACTCAAGGCAGGGACCTGGCGATACGAACTGAAGTTCTGCCATTGCCTCATTCCCCAAACCTTCACTTAGCTTGCTTTCTTATCGACCCCAGCACCAACTGCCCAGGAGTGGCCCACCCACAGTGATCTGAGCTCCCCTACATCAATCACTAATTAAGAAAATGCCCCCACAGACTTGCCTATAGGCCAATCTGGTGGTGGCATTTTCTCACTTGAGGTTCATTCTTTGCAGATGATTCTTATTTGTATCAAGTCAGAAAAAAAAAAATCTTACTTATCACATTTATGCTTCAGTGGGGGAATGTTACAAAGTGATGAACAAAATGGTCTGAAAGGAACTTCCCTTGTTTGTGATGTTGTTGGTTAAAATGACCTTTTATGTGTAGTTATATGAAGAAGAGTGTCCTGGTGGATGTGTAGAGTCAGAGGGCACTTGTAAGAGTTGATTCTTTGCTTCCTCCATGTGAGACCTCCCTCCCTCCCTCCTTCCCTCCCTCTCTCTTACCCTTTTTTTCTTTCCTCCCTTCGTCCTCCCCATCCCTCTGTCCCCTCATCTCTCTCTCTCATATAGACATATGCATTTTCTTTTGTTCTGAATGACAAGCCATGTTTAGGACAGCAGTGCTGGGGCTGGGAGAAGGGTCAGTGGGTCAAGTGCTTGCTGAGCATCCCTAAGTTTCTGAGTTCAGCTTAAGATCCACCAAGAGCTTGGCATGGCCTTCAGCCTGTAATGCCAGCGCTAAAGTGGAGGGAGGACGAAGACGGCAGATCCCAGTGACTAACTGCTCAGGTAGTCTCTCCAGAATGGGCACCAGGTTCAGTGAAGAGATGCTGTCTTTAAAATGAAAGGTAGAGAGTGACAGAGGGAGACACCCAACACTGACAGCTAGCCTCCACTCATGTGCAGAGTTGGGGAGAGGAAAACTTTCCGAAGTTGGAAAGCAGATCTTGAGTTCTGTCTGTGCCAGCAGGTTCTATAAGTACCTATATTTATTCCCATTCAAGGGGGTGGTAATGGATCTTAATTTGTTCGCATGAAGAACTCTCCATCTAGCCTTAAAGGCTGTAAGGCCTATGTTTGCAGACTCCTTCTGTGGTCCCCCATATCTGTGGGTAAATAAGTAAGCTTATCTCAAGAGAACTTAGCTATGTGTACTGTGTGACAGTCTGTTCTTATAGTAATGTGATGCAGGAGGCTTGGAGGGATGCACTGTCGTGTATTACTCTAAATAACATATTACCCTCATTACTGTCTGAAAGGTAAGCTCTGGCTGGAAATCTCTGGAGGAGAGTTTGCATGAGATCCTATAGTCTCTCCTTCATGGGTTTGTGTTTGCTTAGGGTTTTTGCACTCCCATTGGTAATACTGGCAGTTGGCTCACATAGTCCTTGGCATGCTAACCCCAGACTCTACTCTTGAGTCTCACATCCAGCCCTTCAGTATATTATTTTCTTTGTCATTTTCTCTTTCCTGAGCTGTCTATCACCATGATCATTTGATTTATGTACTCAGCACTCTTATCAATACCATTAACCATTGCTTCTTTCTAATACCAAAGCTCATGTTTTAAGTGCTATAGGTATTATTTTCATATTTCTTTATCTGTTTGGATGTATGTATGTGTGTAAATGGATCAGTGTGTGTGGAGGTGCATGTGTGTACTTGCAGAGGTCAGAGGTCAGCCTAAGATGTCATTAGAAAGTTGCCTTCCAACTTGTTTGGGGGAAGCAGGGTCTTTTGTTGACTTAGATCTTGTGAAATAGGGTTAGGTTGTCTGGGTACTTCAATGAGCCTTCTATATCTGTCTCTCTAGCCCTGGGATTCCAAGAGAATGCAACTACACCTGACTTTTCTACATGGGTTCTGGGGGCCAAATTCAGACCCTCAGTTTGGAAGGACTGACTAAGTAAGACACCACATAAGCCCCTTAATGTTTTATTTCTTGACTATCCCCTTAACAGTCTTTTGTGGAGAAAATAAAAAGACCCTGGTATCTTGACCTAGAAGTCTATATTTACTGTGTTTCATAAATATGTCAATTTGTTTCAATATATAAAATGTTCAAAAGTAGAACTGAACCGTTGTAACAAGGACCTTTGATGAGCTTCTTTATATTCTGTCCAGCATCTTTATTTAAGGTTCTAAAACAGCTTCCTTTGATTTTTATAAGTTGAAAATTGCAAGAAGCGATTTTCAAATGACCATTGATAATATTTTTTTCATTAATTCATAGTAAAGGCTGTTGAAACTCTAGAACAATCATTTTAGTGAATGTTAAGGAAACACAGCCTAAGGGGTAGCAGTCATATGCTAGGGTCCCTGTTTTATCAGCTCTTGACAAAGTGGCACAGGGGAATTCACTTCTTTCTATTCTAAATTTTCTCATATGTAAATGGAACTAGACTTGATGATTGGGGACTTTTGTGTTAAGATGTGATACTTTGGGATCCTATTAGTCTAAGAATTCTAATTCCTGAATTTCAGTTCACAGTATTGCCATAGTAACAGACTACATTATGACAGATAGAGTTGGTTACACTTTGAACTTACTGTAAATGTCAAAATACAATTTTGGGTATATTAGCTACGTTTCAATTGCTATGATAAAACACCATAGCCAAAAAGCAACTTTGAGGATAAAGGGGTTTATACTGGCGTACAGTGCCAGGAGAATAGCATCTGTCATGGCAGGGAAGTCATGGTGCAAGCAGTAGGAAGCTGGATGATCACAATTTCATTGTCATGCAGGGAACCAAGAGATAGAAAAAACAAGAAGTGGGATGAGGCTACAAGCTCTCAAAGCTCATCAATAGTGATGCACTTCCTGCAGCAAGACTCGACCTTTTAAAGGTTCTATAACCTTCTCAAGTAGCATCACAAACTGGGTTCAAGTGTTCAAATCCATGAGACCATGGGAAACATTTCCCACCCAAAGCACCACACTTAGTCCTCCAGGAGGTGGATGTGAGTACCATCTGTCTTCTAGCTAGTTTTTCGGTTCTAACTCTTTTAAAATAGACTTCTTCTGCACATTTGGTTATGTAAATCTCAAAACTTATGAAGATGCAGAACTGATTGCAGAAGTTACTAAAGTGGACCCCACAAGAAAATTCTAGTCAAATGTTTTAAGTTATCTTATTGATAGTAAAATAAAATGCTTTGATGTGAAATTCAGAATTGCATCTCATCATGCACAATCACATTCATCTCTGTTGAATTCTTCCATGACCACCTGCCCTTCCCATCTGCAGGCCACCCAGAAAAGCTTGCTTTTCTTCCAAACTTGGGCCTTACACACATTGCTTACAGTGTCAGGAGACATTCCCTCACCTTCAGAACTGAATCATTCTTTTCCATGTTTTCTAAGCACCTCCTTTAGTAACTTTCTTAATCATAACTTATCTGCCATTAGCTGGGAAGGTTTCCTCCCAATTATTCTCCAGGATTGTTTCCTTCCTAAAGAGTTCTGTAAAGGCTATCCCTCCACCTCTCCAGCTACTACTTGGAAAATGGATTTGTTCTCTCTCTCTCTCTCTCTCTCTCTCTCTCTCTCTCTCTCTCTCCTCTCTCTGTCTCTGTCTCTCTCTGTCTCTCTCTCTCTCTCTCTCTCTCTCTCTCTCTCTCTCTGTGTGTGTGTGTGTGTGTGTGTGTGTGTGTGTGTGTGTGTGTGTAGGCTAGAGGTCAGCATCTGTGTCTGCCTCAGTTGTTCTCCAGCATATTTTTGGATAGTTCCCCTTAATGCTACCTGTTTTCACCAGTTGGCTGGAAGAGCTGATCAGGGAGCTCTAGGATATGCCTGTCTCTGCACCCCTCTTCAACTGCTGAGGTTATAGACATGCACTGCTAGGCCAAACGTTATACATGGGGTGTGGGTCCAAACTTAGGTCTTTATGCTTGTGTAGCAAGCACTTTATGGACCGAGTTATCATCACCTGAGCCCCAATAACACTTTCATGCATGTATTATTGGAAACCTAAAAGGCCCCATTCCTTGTTGAGCTTATTGACAAAATATGTACACAGACTCAGAAGAAAATTTGAGTCAGAATGAGAAGTGTGCCCTCAGTGTCAAGTCAAGGGCTAGGGGAAGGAGATAGAAAAAAAGTTACATATACTTTTCTTGTGTGTGTGTTTGAGACAGTTTCTCTTGTAGCCCCAGCTGACCTGTATTCACTGTGTAGCCAAGGACGACCTTGAATTTCTGATATCTGGTTCTTTACTTTCTGAGTGATGGCATTCTAGGCATGTGACATCCACCTGAAAAAAGTGACACTTTAATAGAGTACAAGTAAAGAAATACATCTTGGAGACACAAGGTGCAAACAAGAGGAAAACAGGAAGAATAGAGTATGTGTGGTTTTTGTTTTTTGTAATTTTTATTGAAGAGGGTAAAATGAGCCCTGACTCTGAAAGCAATACCCTACCCTTTAGAATATTCTTGGTACAAGCAAATATGCCTTATATTTTATTTGATGGTTGAAGCATAATTAAAACAAGACATTGCATGTATACAAGCGAAACTGTCACCACATCAACATAATAGATATAGGAATCCCCTTGAAAAGGTAAATATGCAGTCTCTCTCTACTTATACAGAATATGATTGTTTGAGATATATTCTAAAATAACATTATACTTGAAAATCAGGTTGGGCTCTCTCTAAATATATTAAGCATGATGGCTCTGACAATTCATCATGAACTTGCTAAGCACTTTCATCTACCAGAATTTCTTTCCTCCTTGTAGTAGTGGTTTGTCTTGTTGATGTGAAAAACCAAATTGGCAACAGCAGTTGCAGGAAGGTGGGGTTTCTCTTGGCTCGCAGCTCAAGGGTGTAGTTCATCACAGCAAGGAAGACATGTGGCGGGAAAGGAAGTAACTGGTCCCACTGCATCGGTAGTCAGAAAGAAGAGAGAGATTGAAGGCTTGTACTGAGCTCAATCTCCCCCTTTTATGGAGGCCAGGACCTCAGCTGATAGGATGGTGAACCCAAAGTGTGGGAGCCCTCCCACCTCATGTAACTAATCTAGGGAATTCCCTGCAGCTGTGCACAGTGGTTTATCCCCGAGGTGATTACAGATTTTGTCAAGTTGACAATCAGAGTCAACCTTCACCAATCAATGAGTCTCTAGACCAAGGGGCTGGGGAAATGGTTCAGTGGTTAAGAATGCTCACTTATCTTCTAACTCAACTGCATTTTGTTATGCCACAGTCCGGATCCCAAAAGATCAACAAAGAGACCAAATCTGATAAAAACAAATAAACAAACAAAAAAAACCATAGTCTTTAATAAGAGTTAATTCAGGGCTCTCCATTCAACCGACACAGCAGCAGAGCAGGAGAGACCTCCAGCTGCACAGGGCAAGGGTTTTTACAGTGGCTAGACAAGGGAGGGTTTGGGGGATTCTAAGACTAACTAGTTACAGACCTGGGATTGGCTCCAGCCCTCTTTAGGGGTATCTGGACTGAGCTGATTGGTTCTCTTGGGTCTAGGGAGTTGCAACATTTTAGTCTCAGCAGAGGGACACCTGGATTTGTTTGTCCGCTTCTGATTGGCCCTTCCCTGTAGGGGGAGGTATTCTGGCTCTCTCTGTAACTAGTGGGGCAGGGACGGGGGGGGGGGGGGGGGGGGGGGGGGGGGGGGGGGGGGGGGGGGGGGGGGGGGGGGTGCTGCTCAGGCCATTTTTGCTGTGGCTGTACTTCTGCTGAGGCCTGCATCTCTCAATGTGGTTCCCAGAAGCTTACAGCATCCTGTAACTGTAGCTTCCAGGGACCTGATTCCCTTTTCTCGCCTTTGGACACCTGCAAGCGTGAGCACATAAGAACACACACACTTCCCTTGATCAAGGAAGTGATAACCTTCATCCAGTACTAACGGAAGCAGATG